>NC_079450.1:27634215-27661915 GCF_903798145.1 Danio aesculapii | reverse complement strand
AGATTATTACATATATGAACTTTGTCACTCCCACGTTGAAACTACTGTGTGCTTTTAAAGTCAAGCAGTATTGACGATTTAGGAATGAATCCTGTGCTTCTGTCGCTTTAAATAATGTTTACCGACCCTCAACGCCACTATCAAAAAATCCTCCCAGATATCAACATCAATGTAATAAAGCAATTACGAATTTTATTCGTTTCTGGCATTTTAATCTGTTATTCAACAGTAACTTAAGCATTTAAAATGTTTGTTATTTTGTAAACCTGTTTTTATGATAGTGACAGCTAATGAGTCACCATAGGTATATGTTTAAATATAAATAATGTCCATTATTTCCCAGTAACTACGGTTATCATGGTAAATTAATCTTTTTGAGTAAATGAAAGATACCTACCGCTCACAGTGTTCTTCCCACACTGCTGTCCCTCCACAATGAGCTCAGCGAGGCGCGAGACCGGAGGACTATCTGACAGATCGCGGTCGCGCGCACGTTTATACAGCCTTGACTTAATGTTTCTGCGGATTACATCACAGCCTGCATGTTTATAGATCTTCTTCCGAAAGCGTTTTGGACACTTTAACGATTGAAAAATGCCCTTGGGATGGATGTCTAGGATTATCTTCAGCAATGTTGATGGGACATTCATCTACGGTGGTCTCCAGGTTTTCGAAGCACATGTTTGTGATGTTTCCACTTATAATGCAGGCTAATCAGAAATTAGCCTAGCATGAACAATGTATCGTTTAAAAAAATTACATGTTTGTCCTCCCCTTTTAAAATTCAGAGCTTGACATGTCCCACCTTCTCGATTTTATCTAAAATTAAATAAAAAAACTATTGTCTTATGCTCGCATTGATATTTAATGAATGTTAAATATTCATTCGTTCTCTTTTCGGCTTAGTCCCTTTATTAATCAGGCATTACCACAGCGGAATGAACTTCCAATGTTAATTATTTAATTCAGTAATTACACTATTTAAATGAGTAAAACTAAACATAACATGAAAAAACTGGATTTGACTGAAAAAGAACTATGAAAATTCAGTTTCTCTGTTTTTACAATAGTTTTGTGTTTGAGTTAAACGTCAGTTTGTTTTATTCTGTTAACTAGGCCTACTGGTTTCCAAATGTATAATAAAAATGTCATTTAGGATTTTTAGTATAAAATAACAAGACACAATGACATTTTAAAACAACACAATACCAACATCTTAACTTCAAGAGTGTATTTGCAAAATCAATATTTGACAGAATAACCCTGACTGATTATCTTTTTTAATACACTCCAAATTACAATATATATATATTTTTTTTAATTTGTAAGAAATGTTTCCATGCCTTTAGAATAAAACAAATATTTACATTTCACTCACACTTAAACCCATGAAATCTAGAGAAACTGACATTTTTTGGTCTCAAAATTTACAATTGATGAGGCAATAGTGTATCAGAATAAACAATCAACAAATTTTACCTCATTTCACACAGTTTAATTTTAAAGAAACTTCAATTATTTTATTTTTATTGTTTGTACAGTTTTTGAACTGTAAATCTTCCTTTTATTTTTAAGTTAAATCAAATTATCCTTTAAGTTAAAATTAAAGTCATTTTAACTTCATTTACATTAAACAGACCTAAAACAGCTTGTATAACTAAAACAATTAAACTACAAACAAGATTAATTAGCTAAAAAAGATACAGTTAACACTGAAAGATGTTGTCATGACTTATTAGTCACATTTTACAGCCTGCGCGTGTTATGAAAATAGCGGATATGGTTAGGAAGAAGGCTTTCTAAAGGTTACTGCTTACACGGGTCATAATAAGTTCACGTGGGCCACTCACTCAAGTAAAATAGGGAGACTATAAACTCGTTTTGTGTGGTTACAGAAACCTGACTAAAAAAGTCTGGGGAGTAATTTCACATCCCTTTGGTATAAAAAACAAGGAAGGTTAGATCACAAGATCACATTTATATAATGTAGGCTATTATTGATTTCTTGTTTTTGTCAGCATAAGACAAATAGATGATCCTATTAAGATATTTTCTTCACCAGACCAACAACATAGTTTAAGCGAGTGCTAGATGTGAATACAGTACCATGTGCTCTGGTTACATAAAATGCAATAAAACTCTGTAGTAGCAAAGGTAACATTACTCTCCCTATCTTGTCATGAATCGTGTCCTTCACACGCTTGATACTTTTCACCTTAGCAGGCTCATATTATAAAGCAATTTTTAGATTTGACTCTTCATTATTGCCTGTTATTCTGCCTCTACATGTTTTATATCATTGTTCTAGATATTGTTTGATAAACAAAAGCATATGTCTTAAAACATTCTCTAGTAAATTCACATCAACACCCTGAGGAGCATCAGTCTAGCATCACAATCATTAACTTTATATGGCCAACTCGCACCATAAAAAAGGTGCTGTCACATCTCTCTGTCATATTATTTTACGTCTTAATTTTGCCTGTTAGCAAATGTTCATACGGTCATAACCTGCGAGATAAATCTAATTGACAGAATCTGGATAAACACAAGAACTAACCATGATACAATACAAGGATTAACCATACACACATTTAGTCATTCAAACCTGCATTCAACTGTAAAAATAGATCCCATGTTTATTGCATTAAAAATACTGCATATTTCAAAATACACTTAAATATCTTCATAAACCTTCCTCAGTGCTTTGATCAAAAAAAAGGCAATCTTCATCTTTCAACCAGCCAGCAGCAGCATTTACAGTCACAATCTGTAATCTGACATTGATATAAGACTTATTACAGTAAAGACTTTACAGTGATCTTGTGTGCGTGTGTGTTTGTGTCTGTACTAAGATCAGCCGATGTTAGATGGAATGAAATAAATCAGACAGAGTTGACTGAAACATTCAGCTCTAGAAATGAAAGTTCTGGAATTCAGGTCTGTGTGTATTTTGAACAATCACTGCTAAAATGTGACAAGTCTAATTGAATTAGGCACCGAAGAGATTCTGTAGGAAAAAAACAAACAAACATTGTTTTAGGCAGGCAAATCAATCATGCATACAGCATCTCAGAGAAAGAAATCCTTCCTCAAGGCATCATCTCGTCATATATCCTATGTCCATGCGTTGAACTGAGCGTCTAAATTGCAAAAGGAATGTATATCCACTTTCGAAAGTCTTTTTGTCCACTCTGAAAACATCTTCAGGTTGATAGCATCCTTTCAGCTTTATTGGAGTCTGTAATTCCTCCCATAATGAGTTCAAAGTTGAAGCTGTGATTCAGAAGCAGAGCAACGGAGGCCTGTAAGGTGTTTAATGTCCACCCTGCAGAGTCAGATCCTCACTTATGGTCAGTGCAAAAAGAATTGTGCAAGTCTTCGCCACATAGTTTTCCACAGTGGATCCATACAGCATCCATACGGCTTTTTTCCTAAATCAGTGTTTTTGTCTTGTTCTCCAGTAAAAGTCCTTAAATAATAATAATATTAATAATAATAATAATAATAATAATAATAATAATAAATAAAAATAAAATCTATCATTCAATTCTTGAACTGCCTTTTCATATTTGGGTTCCTAATATACTAATTAAATCTAAAAAAAATTGTGTAAAAATGTCAGGTCAAGCTGCATTCGAAATCGCACACTGCTTGAATAGATACTACATTGAATTAGACAACCATTAGAAAAGTATAAACAGCGAAAATCAGTCCAAGATACTTAAAAAATGTGAAAAAAATTCCGATGAATCCCTTGGCCAAAGAGCGCCAACGCATTATTTAAGCTACACTGAGCACTTGTTGTTTGATTTTGCATTAGAAAAGTATGTTTCATATATTATAAATAGGAGTAGTATTAATGAAATTCAGGTGTAGTGCAGCCACCATTTGTTATTATCTCATGACTAGGGCCAGACGGAATCTGCTTACGTTTTTTGCTAATTCTGCTGAGAATTTTGGTAAAAATCTGCGGATTTCTGCAGAATTATTTTGGGAGTATCATAACAAAAACCTTAATATGTGAAATAAAAAAAAATATCTTTTTAACTTTTATTTATTGCTTAAAATGCAAATCCAATTAGATTCACTTCATTTGGTAAACAAAGCAAGTCTCTCATATAATATATCTACTAAAAGACAGAAAATATTCCTTTACAAACTGCATTGTACATAAATTAGATGAACATTTTCATATTAGTCAGTAATATTACTGTAAATCATTTAAAACTGAATAAATATTGATATTACACACATTTACTCAAGTAAATAAACAGAATTAAGGATGGGCTAAAAATGATGGGCGGAAATCTGCAGAATTCTGCGCGCGCAGATTCCGTGTGGGCCTACACATGACTTATCCCCATCAGTTGTGTTATTCTTATTCAGAGATTCCTAAATGCTCTTTCCTGTCCTCATGTGATAGTAAAGAGTGCATTGGATGCAAACTTCAGAATCTTGTCAGAAGTAGTAGGTCATCTGCTTGCCTACTGCTTTTCCAATATGATGAATTTAGACATAAAACTGGGTTCACATGCTGTTTTTCACATGCTATATAGTATATAGTATATATAGTAGAAGTATGCAATTTCAGACACAGAGAGATTATTAGCCACACATTGAAATAAAGATGATGCATTCTGCATGCCAGGCCAGTATGTGGCTATGTCACTTTTGAAGAAACAATTTGCGCCTACACGCATACAATTCTGCAGTCCGCAACTGTTGTTTTGACTGTCAAATACTCATAAAATGCTTTAGGCTTAACACGTAATATGTCTCTATGACATCACATTTTTTCCCGAATACACAATTTTACAGTTTAAAACCCTTTCGCTTTTTTTTTTTATATTTTCGAGCTGCCAAAATACTGTTATCATATACTTGAACAGATTTAAGCGCATTAGTATTTAATGGTGTAAATGACCTCCTAAACCAACACAAGCACATGTTTCAGCACATTCACTGCTCATCTTACAACAAACATTCACCCAATATTTGTTGTTGTTGTTGTAATGGTTTTCTGTATAATTGCCACATTTTCCTTTGACTTCCACTTGCTAATTGAATCCTGTTAACTGAATCCAGCTAAATTGTCTCTGAGTAGTAATCCAAAGAGAGGGTAAATGATATTGTGGTTGTAATATGAGCGGTGAAGCGGATTCAGTGAGTGATTCTTGTTGGTTCAGTATTTAATCACTTGTGCTTTTTTTGCACTGTAGGGTTTCTTTGAGATATTTGCCAAATGCAACGCACAACATGTTTGTCTCTTTACATTAAGTAATAATGAAAATAATGTATATGGCAGCGATATTTTAATTGTGTAAAACTGCTGAAGGTTTGTGAAAATTTTGGATTATTAAGTTGGATATTACTGTTTATCATTTTGTCTTTATAGGGTAACAGTTGTCAAATATAAAATGTTTTAATAATGAAATCTGCACTCTGCTTCTGTGAAGCACAAACACTGCCGAATGTGATTAAACTGGCCATCTTAGCAATGTTGTGTTCTATGAACACTGTTAGAGAGCTGAGGAAAACCAGCCAAAAATGTACATTTTGTAAATTACTTTTTTTTAATCTTTACAACACTCAAAAAATGACGTTTGCATTTTGTTCAAAGAACTTACTTAAAATAAGCAGCAACAACAGTTTTTTGGGACAACTTATTTGTATTATGTTCAATCCACAAACTACCACTAACTTTACTAATAAGTAGGCCTCCACGGAATCAGTGCATGCAGAAATCCACAGATTTTAGTCTATCATTGAGTCTATTTATTTACTTGTGTAAATGTGCGTAAATTTATATTTACTTTTTTTTTTTTAATTAATTTCAGTAATATTATTGACAAATATAAAAAATGTACATAAGATGTATTTACAATACAGTTTGTAAAGCAATATGTCTTTTAGTAGACATATTTTATGAGAGACTTGCTTTGTTTACCAAATAAATGGATCTAATTAGGATCTAATTTGATTAACATTAAATAAAAGTAAAAAATGTATTATTTTTTGTTTAACATATTAGGTTTTTATGCAATTCCACATAATCCGCAGATTTTTTTTACAATATTCTGCGCAGAAAAAAGCAAAAAAAATGTCCGCTGATTCTGTTTTGCCCTACTAATAAGTAAACTAAATTCCTTGATGTTGTCTCAAAACAAAACCGATCTTGTATAACTCAGCTTTTTTTACAGTGAACAGAGCTCTGTCTGTTTTATTTACTTGGGGACTTGTGTGACTATTAATCTAACTATTAATAATAGTTTGACTTGACTTCTGTTGACTTGTTCTTTTTGAAAAGGAAAGAAAATTTGAAGTCTATACTTAAAATAAATATATAATATTTGTAAAGAATATATTAAACTATTTTCATATATCTAATTTATTAATTAATAAACAAAGCAGAATATATAATTAAAACAAACCTGAAATGTATTTTCAAAGTTACCTTATTTTCAATAAACTATACTGGAAAACAAGACAAAATACTGAAAACAAACCATAGTGCAGAAATTTGCAGTCGGCCCGTTGTTTCCTTCCTGACTATACAGGGTGAGGAGTGTGGGGTTTCCCATGGTACTGTTGTCTCCGTAAAGGCGGATGAGGAGCAGGTCTGTACAAATAAATACGATTTCAATCAGATTACCTCTTACAAGCTTTATCTGAATGATTTGCTTAAACAGCATCAGTGGTCTCACCTGGCAGGAGCAGCAGCTGATGCAGAAATTCGTAAAGAATTTGAAGAAGACGACGCAGCAGCAGATACTGGATGTCTCATCAGCGGAGGGGCAGGAGGGTGACATGAAGGATCCACAGGCAGGGGTTTCTTGGGAACTGGAGGTTTGGGAGGAACAGGGTTCTGAAATAGGATGAGGTGTTTCAGAACAGTCAGTTTGGACTTTATCTCAAGTTCAATTTGTTAATCATTAGATTTCAGAAGAACAACAAAAGTCTGAGGTGTATTAGAAGAAGAGCTGATTAGTGCTGTTAATAGAGGGTCACTCTTAAACGGATAGTTAACCCAAATAATGATTTTTTAGTCACCATTTAAGCACCCTCAAGTGGTTACAAACTTGTTTGACTTTGTTTAATTTTCTGAAAATGTTTGAAGACATTAACTTCTATAGTTTTTTTGGGCTACTGGTTATTACCAACAACATGCAGATCAGACATTTTTATTTTTAAATAAAACACAATAAAACATAAAAAAATGTTGGCAAATGGTTAATTAATAACAAAGTGTTTATGATGGTTATATGCAGGAGAAATAAGTGATTTATTGTTCCAATAAGGCAGCTTCAATTTATATTTTAATTTATACTGAATATATTTCATACTGTTTTATAGTGCAGTCTAAATACTGAGGTGCAAATTCCTGCTTTTCCATTTAGAATAAATACCATCCAAAAGAAATTATTGCAAAGAATAAATAAATTATAAAATTATATTTTTACATATTGTATACAATGTTGGGGGTGACGCGGTGGTGCAGTAGGTAGTGCTGTTGCCTTACAGCAAGAAGGTCGCTGGTTCGAGCCTCGGCTGGGTCAGTTGATGTTTCTGTGTGGAGTTTGCATGTTCTCCCCGCGTTCACGTGGGTTTCCTCATGGTACTCCGGTTTCCCCCACAGTCCAAAGACATGAGGTACAGGCTAAATTGTTTATAGTGTATGTGTGTGAATGAGTATGGATGTTTCCCAGAGATGGGTTGCAGCTGGAAGGGCATCCGCTGCGTAAAACATATGCTGTATAAGTTGGCGGTTTGTTCCGCTGTGGCGACCCCAGATTAATAAAGGGACTAAGCCGAAAACAAAATGAATGAATGAATACAATGTTGGGTAAAAAGTAATTTATTACAACCCTAAAGGTGCTGTGTGTAAGTTTTTGACTCTTCATAAAAATGTTTGCTGATATTTAAGAAACATGCTAAGTGAACATTGTCTATCTGAAAAACAACGCTGAAGTCAGGTATTCTGCTTTGAAAATATGTGTTACGCACTGGAACGTCTGTCTTTGTTTTGGGTTTTTTAAACTGTCCACTGCCTGTTTAGCCATTTATATCTCAGCACCCCGGGTTGCCTTGTTGGAAAACGGCATATTTCATTCAGTCAGTCAGAAAGGTTCTCAAAGTGTGTGTCCGCGACCAAATTAAGACCTCCGGTGGACAGTAGCAGACTCCCAAATGAGACGCAGATTCAGAGTTCCACATGAGGTGGTTATTAATTAGCAAATAATATTAATATTACAAACGTAAACATTAGGTGAGCAGGTTACATTGTAACCCCGTGTCCTAACAAAATGATACGTGACGAAATTTGCAGTGATAAGCAATTTGGCTGATTGCAGGCAAAGCATGACAGAAATTTAAATACAGCCATTCAGAAGCACAGAATATGCACTCACTCATAAAATGGTAAGGTTTATAATCTAATTAATAAATATTAAACCTCTTCAATATTATTAAATGAACATGCTGAATCACTGATATGTGTTGGTTTACACTGGGTCACAGTTCTAAAGTTCAATTTCAAATGGTTTATTTTATTTTCAAGACCTGAGGTGAGATGCTGCTTTCAGTAGTATGGCAATAAATGTCATGTAAAATGGCATTCAAACTTACATTATTAGCATTTAACAATACCTAGTTCAACCACTGGGTGTCAAACTTACATAATGCACCTTTAGGCCTGGCTATCCTAATCTTTAAAAAAAAAAAAAACTTGCAAAAAGCAATGTGAAAGTATGTGTTATGTTATTTTTGTGAAATAACATAAAGATTGTAATATATTACTTTATTTTACACAGTTCTTATAGTAATTATACACATCGCTATTTGTACCTAAATGCGAAAACAGCATAATGCTAAGAAAACAGCTATTTTCACTTGGTGCCTCTTGTTGCTATTTGCTTTTGGTGTAAATACCATCTATCACTATTTATTTGTTGTAAATAGAATCTCATAAAGGTTTGTAACCACTTGAGTGTGAGTAAATGGTGAGTATATGTTAAATTCTGGGTCAACTCTTTCTTTAACAGGGCTGTGGTGATACCTGTCTGTTGGAGAGGACAGGGTCAGGTGGCAGAGGTTTGCTTGGTGCTGCTGGTCGAGCTCCTGTAGGCTGGACGTAGTGTTGTGGATGCAGGCATGTGACAGAGAAAAGCAGGCGCTGGGTGAGACTAATTTACTGGGGCGTTTTACTCAGATCACCGGGAATCACAAACTACTGCACCATGATATCACACCTTGATCACAAGACTTGTCTAAGACCAGACTGAATCACAGGCCATGCACTGCACAACTGATTCCTCTGACTGCAAAGCAAGCAGCTGCTCTTATATATTGGTTTTCAACTTGCAGAAAGACTGGGAGAGATACAAACGTGTGTACAATCTCAGCTGTGTAGACCTTACACAGCAACTTGGTAAGACTGAACTACGGTTAAATTATGTTTTATATTTTTACTATAAATTATGTTTTTAAGCATATTGTATCCATATTTTTTTACATAACAGATGTTAGCCTGTTTAACTGATGAACTTTTATAGTTAAAGGTTCTATACTCATAAATCCTCTAAATAATTTATTACATTTTCTAAATTTAAAGTTTGATAACATTTGCTGGTTATGTTGATGTTCCAAATATCACTTATCTTAAAGAGTGAAAAAAATGTTTGAAACACTCATAAATAAAAAGTAATCACTGATCGCAATTAAATTGAAAAGTTTCACTAATCTTTACTGTTGTTTCAAAAACTGAATTAAAACTAATGCCGAGTTCAGACTGCATGATTTTAGCCCTGATTTTGACTTGCTAACAGATTGAGAAATCGCAGACAAATGGCAAAACGGTGCTCGTTCACGTGAGTAACAATCACACAGTGTGAACTATCAAAGACGCGATCGGAGAGAATCACAGAAGAGTCACCGACACCCATCAGATAATTTGCATGCTAAATATCTGGAGCTGTCGGCGATTCAAATCATGCTCTGTGAAATGTGTTCTGGCTGAAAATAACATTGATGATTACCTACAGCCAATGAGAGAGCAGCATCCACTACTATGGGTACCTGCAGGCCAGCGGGAGGTTGGGGGAGAAGTTAAAAGTGCTTCTTCTCAGTCTATTTGGACCCAAGAAATGGAGGAAAAACTAGTGGGAATTTGGCGCTCATGTCTGTTCGACAAGTCATCAGAGCAATACCACAATCGGGTCCAAGAAGAAAAAAGTTGAGGAGAAATTGCTAATTCCCTTCAAAGGCCAAATGAGCAAAGTAAGTACATTTTCTACCTCACTAAAGACTTCTTTCTCATTATGTAGTTAATAACTAAAGATATACTATGTGACCTCATGTTGTTTCCATGTCACTTCTCACTTGTGTTTGATTGTGAGACGTAGTTTGCAGAACAAGACAAAATTGTCGGCGATTCTTCCTATTGTAAAGTCATGCAGTGTGAAACCCCCTGTCGCCGATCCATCTTGCATAAAACACTACCCCAGATAGTCATTCAGTGTGTAAATGACACGACTATTTTGAAAATCGTACAGTCTGAAGTCGGCAGAAATGAAATGATACAAAACAAAAATCTTTTTTTTAAATGCACTAAGGTTTTGTTATATTTTTTTGGTTTCTTTTCAAGCTTAAATTAAGCTATCATAAGGTGTGAAAAACACTCATAAAAAAAACTAAATATTTACATTTTTCATATCATTTGGGTTTCAGGTTTTTAATGTATTCACAAAATTTATGCTAAGCTATATTCAGATAAAAAACTCATTAGTAAATAATATATAATTATAACAATATAGATAATAACTGAATACAAATTTTAAAAGACTGTGGGTTTTTTGAACTTCTAAATGCTCAAAATTAATAAAGACCTCTAGCTCTCCCTCAGTCTAATCCACAAACTCCATTCACTCCAGAGGAACCATCAGCCCATCCACATGCACAAACCCCATCATCCTAACTGTTAACCCTTTATCGGTCGAAGATCCATATATGATAACATCATTGAGATTGATTACAATATACAGTTGAAGTCGAAATGATTAGCCCTCCTGTGAATTTTTGTTTTCTTTTTCAAATATTTGCTAAATGATGTTTAACAGATGAAGGAATTTTTCACATTATTTCCTACAACATTTTTTCTTCTGGATAAAGTCTTTTTTGCTTTATTTCAGCTAGAATAAAAGCAGTTCTTAATTTTAAAACCATTTTAGGTCAATATTATTAGCTCTCTCAAGCAATTTTTTTTCGATAGTCTACAGAACAAACCACTGTTAAACAATGACTTGCCTAATTACCCTAACTTGCCTAATTAACCTAGTTAAGCCTTTAAATTGCTCTTTAAGCTGAATACTAGTGTCTTAAAAATATCTAGTAAATATTATCTACTGTCATCATTGCAAAGATAAAATAAATCAGTTATTAGAAATGAGTTATTAAAACTGTTACGTTTAGTAATGTGTTGAAATAAATCATTAAACAGAAATTGGGGAAAGAAATATATGGGAGGGGGGCTAATAATTCAGAAGGGCTAATAATTTTGACATCAACTGTACACATTTTAAGTCATTTAAAATCAAGTCTTGTAATAACCCCAAGCAACACTGCAGGGTTTATTTTCAATAAGTACTTCAATAAGTGCCCTATAAAGGGTCACCCAAATCACAGAGATGCAGACAAACCTCCCCATGCAAACCAGACAGAGACACTGATCACAACTACAAACATTGAGTTTCTAAAGCTAGACACTCAACAGACAGTCAAACACGGCTGCTCCAGCAGCAGCAAGAGCTCCTTCTACCTTGCTCTGCATCTTGCTCTCTGAGGGGGCGGGGTCAGGTGGGAGGGGCTTGGTAGGAGGGGCGGGCCAATGCGCCGCCAACTGAAGAACCACAAAGAGCAACAGAAGCAGCATTGGATTGTATCAAGCACACACACTGCTAAATCCACTACACACTGTACATCTGCGTTCCTCACAAGCTTTTCTGAGCAGCGAGGACATTTACCTGAGCAGGTTTAGAGACAGGTGGATCGGGCGGAAGAGGTTTAGTTGGAGCAGCAGGCCTGTTCTGGACCTGACAAGATAAATAGGGTTGCAGATAGGGTAGTAGAGAGGGAGTGAGCATTTACAGCACATGCATGTTAAAATAAGAAAAGTTAGTCAGCTGTTTGAGTTATGACAGTGAGCCATTAGGTATTAGCTGGTGGTGCTATAATGACAGGCGAAGCTAATGAACTTCAGTTACTGTCAGATGTTTTTGCAGGAATTTTGCAAAATTCATGCAGGAAGGATTCGACAAATAAGAAGCAGCATGTGTTTCACGCAGAATGTTTCATAAACGGGCATTTTTCTTTTTGTCAGTGGTTGTGTCTGAAATTGCATATATATTGACCAGAACTTACTTATTTTGAGTAAATCATAACTGTACAACTACTAAAAAGTACTTACTATGTATTATGAGTGTGTGTAGTGTAAATAAACTGCAAAATATCTGAGAATTCATAAATAAAGAAGCAATAATGTCTTGCTTTAAAAAAAATATGCCAAAATTAAGTGTTTTTTTCTTAAAACAAGCAAAATAACCTGCTAATAAGGTAAGCAAAATGATATTGTTTTCTTTTTATATTATTGCAGATTATTTTGCTTGTTTTAAGGACAAACTTACTCAATTTTGACATATTATTTCTGAAAATACAATATGTTTTGCTTGTCTAGAAAATGCTTATTAATTTTAGAAGTTGTAGATATTTGGAGTAAAAACAAGACAAAAAAATCTAAATATCTAAATAAATAAAAATAATCTAAATAAATATATTTTTTGTGCAGTGTGTTTTAATAAATCATAACTTTACAACAACTAAAAAGTACTTACTATGTTATGAATGTCAATATGAATGTCACCTGGTCATACTACATTCGCCTTGTCATCCTGGTAATTTTTACAAACATGCTGAATTCAACAAGAGCTATTTTTTTATACCCAGGTGAAAAAAAAAACTGGACTATGAGCTCTAAAACCCAAACATTGACTTTCAACCCTTAGTAGCTTTGCTTGTCCTTATGTTTGGTCATAAACTCAGAATTTGCCTCTGTCCTGTCCTGTTACTCATAAAAATTAATAATTTACCACAGAAAATCACGGCATGCAATTACAGTAGGTGTTTGGATCGATATCAGAAGTCTGGATTTGATACAACACTAGATCTAAATTCATTACACCGGAACTGTTCCCTGGGCAACAGTTAAACGTATGAGCGCATGGGGCAACTGATTAATCACATTTATTCAATATACTACAAAACTCTTATTTATTTTTACTTACATTACTAGCTCATTAATTAAACATTTTGTAGTTTAGTTCCTTTTTAAGAAAAATCTTAATGTGTTAGGGAGGTTTAGCGACTCATTTGTTGGCTTATATAGATTATCTTTATGAAGTTATCACTTCTCTGAATTTGACATTATACACTGAAAAAAAATGATTCATTGGATTTACAAAATTTCTTTAAGGCAAGTGATTGCAAAATTTATTTGGGCTGAATTTAAACAAACAAATTAAGTTGAATATTACTGAATTTCATTTGTTTGTTTAAATTCACCACATATAAATGCAACAATTTAGCAAAAATCTTTTTTTCCACGGTTAACTAAATGTTCATAACCGATAACATGTCTTTAAATATTTTATTAATAATAACTGATGCAATTTGTAGCTTTTTATTTCCTAAAAAAAATCTTCTAAGAGTATGTATCTCATGGTCATATATTCTGAAATGACAACGCAAAAGTTTATCAGGTTCAAACTGTGAAAAAATGATTCTTTTCACACACAAAATGAATTGAGCTGAACCCTATTGAACCCCATTGAAAATCTTGAGTTCAGCTGGAGTAGACAGTGTCAGATAGTGGTGATATTCCCATTACAGACATAAGATCTCAGCCAAAACAATTTTGCATCTGCTGATGAAAATAAACACTGTGACTTTGCATTAAGTGGATGAAACAATGCCATGGAATAAACATGCTGTAATCAAAGATGATCCTGTTCTGTATATGGTCACTATCTGACCCAGAGAGTAGCCACTCTATAAAGTTGACTCCAGCACATTTACCAAAGTTCAGGCCGAGCAGTGGTCAATTCATATGTGAAAATGAAACATTCTAATCATAAATGAATGTATTGGTTAATTAAATCCAAATAGTATATATCAGCATATTAGTGCTGTTTAACAATTAATCATGAGTAATCAAATACAAATGTAAAGTTTGCATAGATAATAATTTTGAGTGCACTGTGTATATTTATTACACTGTAAAAATGCTGGGTTCCACAAAATTACTTCATGTTGCCCCAACGTAAATTGATTAACTTATTAATTTTTACAAATTTAAGTGGATTGAACAAAAAAAGTCATCCCTAAAAAAAAACTTAAAAATAGCATTGTTTCAACTCATTTTAAACAAGTAATTTAAACAAGAAGTCATTTTTGAGTGTATGCATACAGCTTTTAAATACAATATTAATCATAAATAAACATGAATATATGTAAATGTTTTTTAAATTATGCATAATTTATGTAAATCTGCATAATAAACATACATAAACATATGTTATGCAAATGGAAACTTTTAGTTTGTATGCGATTCGTCAACCCAAAATACCTAATATTCTGTTTGATCACCAGCTTCGACCAGCTCTCTGTGCTATTGTTTACATTCAGGACATTATGACCCCTCAAGCTCATTTCTCCTACTTTTGACTCTCAGTAACCCCACACCCCATTACAGCCGATTATGATCCAGTAATCGTATCATCGAGTGGGCCAGATGCTCTTGAGCAGTGCTGTTTTTGGCAGTGCTTGACTGTACCTTGCTGATGGCCTGGGTGAGAGGGATGTCACTCTGGTGAGGCCACTGGTACCTGAGCGGCTGCGCTTGATCACCATTTCGAGCATTCGCAAGCTCCATTGCAGGAGTCCTGAGTGGAATATAATATGTGCTTAATTTACAATACTGGACATTATATACATTGTTTTAGCATAGAGAAATTAAAGAGTTTGTTCACCCAAAAATGAAAATTCTGTTCTTAATTATCCACTCTCATGTCATTCCAATCCCCTGAGACCATTGTTTCAAGATGTTTTCACACAAGATATTTTCTAATGAAATCTGAGAGCTCTCTCATTCACGATAGACAGCAAAGGTCCCGAGATGTTCAAAGTCCAGAATAAAACATTGTCAAAACATTCCATGTGTCTTCAGCAGTTTACCTGTAATCATAAGAAGCTCTAAGTACACTTTTGTGCAAAAAAAAGTTCAATTTGCCTTTGTTTTCTCTTCCTCAGCAGGTCATCAGGGTGCATGTTTACTACAGGCAGTACAACACATTGCCACTAGAGTCAGCAGTGCAACACTCAAGTGCCATATTGCATATAGCAAATTTGCACCCTGATCTGATACAGAGGGCATAAGTGAACATAGCCAAACAAGTGTTATTGGAGCTTTGTAAGCATACAGTTGAACCATTAAAGACACATGGAATAGTTTGACAATGTTTTGGTTCCTTTTCTGGACTTTGAATGTCACATGACCATTGCTTGCTCTCTATTAAGGATGAGAGAGCTCTCCGATTCTATCTAAAATATCTTAATTTGTGTTCAGAAAATGATCGAAGGTCTCAGTTGATTGGAACAACGTAAGTGTAAGTAATTAAAAACAAAATTAAAATTTGGGGGTGAACTAACCCTTTAAATTTAATGAGACAAGGGCCGAAAGATCAAACAATAGCAATCATTATCACAATCTAATATGTCCTAGAAACACGTGTTTGATTAATGTTCCATGATGATTGCAAATGCATTGGACGATGAGTTTAGCTTTCATTCGAACTGATTATGCAACCAGCTCCAAAGATAAACTACAGAATTCATCAAATTTCACACAAATGTCTTTTAGTTTTAAATTATAGCTAGATGAAAAAAAATACGCTCTCAATGACACTGACAAACAGACAAACACTGTTCTATGAATGATACAGTTAAAAGCCTACTGCATTGATTTACTGTAGTACCAGCAACTTACACTGTGGTATTGTGGCAGGACTGGAAGATACACATTAGGATTGTATTCTATCATTAGACAAGTATTAAATACATTAATAGGTGTAATAGTTTATAAGTACAGTAATTGTCCTCATGAAGGTATAGCATGTGTGCATTTGTACTTATTGTATTCAGGGTAGTGTTTTTCATACAGGTCCATTAGAAACCACATACTGTATACCCACATAAAACCTCATATAACTTTTCAAAAATATGCCTTCAAACTTTTATCATGACATTTATTGTGATAATTATCTATGTCTATTACTTACTGATAATAAAACTGCATCATCATTTATTGTTATTGATTTATTTATTTCAGCCATATGATCCAGCCCTATAAGCCTCAGTTGATTCTACATCCATTTTATACTGACAATATCAGAGAGAATCCAGTGTTACAGAACCGGGCTGATAAATATGCATCTCACTATCTAAATCTACTGTTGAGTAATAGGGAACTGGAGATCTGTGTGAGAAAGACAGCTAGCAGAGAAACACTGCACATTCAATACTAAACTAACATCACCACTGATCTCTGGTGTTTTAAAAAGACTCTTCAGGGTAACTATTTTGCTTGAAGTCACACAACACACAGAGGAGCTAGCTATTCACAGACGATATTGTGCCTATTTTTTTTTTAATTTCAGTTTTTCATTGAGACAAATCATTAACAAGGTATAGATACAGCTAATATGCTATACAGCTTATGCACCACAATACATTCACAGATACCTCCAGTTTTCCTCCATGCAGTATTCAATGTACGACACTGAGATTCCACTGCACCATGGGTAAAACACAACATAATAAATGATTTAATATATGATTATGATTGTAATAGAAGATCTGACTGAATTTCTGTTGAGCACAGGTTTTGTTTATTATATATTTTAGATTGAGCACACCAAATTAAAAGAAAAAAAAACCTTTCAGAAACATTCCCCTTTCTTTATATTTAGAAATAGTTTAAAATTTTGATAGAATTCTACATCATTAACAAGAGAAATGTTATTCAAGACATTTTTTTTACAACTTTAATATGTTTGAATATATCATATTATTATACAGATATTTATAAGCTGTATTTATTAGTCGACGGTTATTTGTACACAATAAATGATTATGGCTCTTTAGAATGTTTTCTGTTAAATATTTTATCTTTCTTTTGTTTAGGGATGTTCAGATCTGATCATGTGATCAGAAATCAGGCCCAATCACGCAGTTTCAGACTCGATCGGAATCGGATGTTACCTGCCAATCAGGACTCGAATATATTTGTATATTATCAATTTAATTTTTTTTTTTAACACATCTATAGTTATGCGGTGGCACAGAGTTAGACCTCTTTCTTGACTTCACACAGAAACAGCAATGCCTGTGGCATGACATCACTTTGTTGTAAAGACGTGCTGAGAAACCCACCCCTGCCGCAAAATGCACCCCCTCATAGACTTTCATTAGCATTCTCAGTCTACATTTTTAAAAACAAATGAAAGGCCATAATTGATTAAAACGTAAAATGATAAATTTTGATGGATAAAACTAGGACAAGAATTGAAACTCATTTTAAAACGCACTAAATTTACAAATAAATGTAAAATAATAATATTGAATGTAGTGTAGCCTAAAATTTACGTTTTAAACAGATTTTAGGCTACATGGAACACAAAATTGTTGCTGTTTTAAACTAAACCACACATTTAACAATTTACTTAATCTCATCTGTATTGTATTTAAAGTCAATCTATTTATATATTTATCTATACATCTTCTGTAAGGGAAAGATTCTGTTAATGAAACTCATCTCAGTCACTCTCATTTGAGCCATAACTCTATTATTTACTTATTTATTTTTTGTTATCAATTTCAGTTAATAGCAGGGGTGAGCCTCAACAGCAGCAAAGTAGAACAGGGAAGCAGCTTACAGTGGAAAGCGTGAGTATGTTTGCGGTCTGGAGGTATTTTAAAGTTGATGACGACAACATTGCCATAGCAAACTGTGAGATATGTAAACTTTGGATTGCCTGCCGGGTATTTTAAGTTGAGGTGCTATTGTATTTGTTTTTATATTCAATTTTTTTTATATTTACTGTTGCACTAAAGTCCAAAAGTGAAGAATTGATGTTATTAATTACTTGATTGTTCAAGCTACCTCACAGAAGTTGTTGAATGTTAAAATAAGGTGAATTAAATTAAAAATCCATCCTGGATCTGTTTCTTCGCTCTTCTTTATTTTTGTTATGTTTTATAGAAGTACCAGGTTGGGTTTCAGTATCGGTAGATACCTGATCGGGACGTCCCTAGTTTTGTTGAGGCTTTTTTCTTTTTTACATTTTCAGGACAGTTCATTTACTATGACAATCACTATATCAGCCCCAAAATTATCATAATCTATTCATAATTATAAAACTTAAATAAATTACAAGAATGTGAAATGTTTGCTGTGTTTACATGATTGTTACATATTGTGTAATTTGTAGTAATATGCAAACAGAAAAACTAAAAAAGATATAGTACAAAAAATGAACTACAAGAAACCATTCACTTTACAATATTTTTAAAAGGTTGAACAGTAGAACCGTATTTTTGTTGTACTTCTAAAAATATTAATTATTATAATTAAATAGCACATGAATTATTCTAATTTAATTGAATTGAATTGAATTGAATTGAATTGAATTTAATTTAATTTAATTTAATTTAATTTAATTTAATTTAATTTAATTTAATTTAATTTAATTTAATTTAATTTAATTTAACATTTTTTGTTGTGGTCCTGCATCTGCTGATATTTGGATTGGTTTGAGCATCTAATTCTATGTTCAGTTTGTAAAACTACAAATATGTTCATCAAAGTTATAGCTTGAATAAATAAGCATAAATTAATATAGTTTCATTTATTCGTTCATTTTCCTTCAGCTTAGTCCCTTTATTCATCAGGGGTCACCACAGCGGAATGAACTGCCAATTTATCCAGCATATGTTTTACGCAGCAGATGACCTTCCAGCTGCAACCCACCCCTGGGAAACATCCATACATACCCATTCACACACATACACTACGGCCAATTTAGTTTATTTAATTAACCTGTACCGCATGTCTTTGGACTGTGGGGAAACCCACGTGAACATGCCAACTGACCCAGCGGGACTCAAACCAGCAAACTTCTTATGTGAGGTGGCAGCGATAACCACTGAGCCACCGTGTTGCCCCTAATATAGTTTCAGTACATTATTATTATTATTATTATTATTTTATCTCACGTAAATGGCCCGCAGTTAAACTTTCTTGCTGTGCACTAATAAATCAATTTATTTTATCATCATCGGTCTGTCTGTATGTGTTTTTATTTTTGTCAGTCTCACCGGCTCTGTCGGCTCTTGTTGAATGGTGTGTGCCCAAGGTACACAAGGCCTCGTCGACAGCGAGGAAAGCGGAGAGCCACAAACAGCAGAGACACCGGCAGCACAAACAGGAAAATGACCAGAAGAGCCACCCGCGCAGGATCTGAATCTGTATACAGACAAAAGCAAGGCTAAACACCAGCAGAGCAATGTAATCAGAGTGGTGACGTGTTACTTACTCAGTCTAAATGTTTACACACGAGTTACATTTGCATGTTTTTGTGTGTGTGTGTGTATGTATGCTTGAGTTGTACCTCTGGGCTCTTGTGCAGGTCCGCTGTCCACACTTCCTCCGTTTCCAGAGTATCTGCAGTCAGGAGGAGCCCAGCCCTCGTCACAGTGACAGTTCTTATTACTGTTACACACCTACCAATCAAATGTTTTAGTGACACACGGCTCTTTGTTAAATGTTTTGAATTCTTTGACGTTACAGCAGTTTTCGCTACTCACCCCATGGCCGTGGCACTTGCTGCGGCATTCATCAACACCAAACATGGACACGTCCCGGCATCTCTGGTCCACACATGCCTGAGAATACAATAATGCAATACAATTTACAAGGCCTATAATATATGATATTTAATATTGAGAAATATTAAAGGGCACCTATGATGCAAAATCAACTTTTATAAGCTGTTTGGACAGAACTGTCTGTATGTATGTACAGTGTGTCCAGTGTCATACTGGAGTGATATAAATCCAACAAGTCTCTTTTTTTAAATTTCCTGACATTAAATAAGACCCAAATCCCAGTGAATTTAAGGCCCATCATTTGAGACTCATCATTTCAGAAAGGCTTGAATAAACTCCACCACAAATACATAAAATAAACTTACTTGGTATTTTTGACTAATGAGCTGTATTTTTCTATCATTGACTGCTGTTAATCTGACATAACGCATGAGAAACAGTAGGAGTGTGAGCATGTGGGAGCAGTGGGGATGAAGAAGCAGCTCATTTGCATTTAAAGCCACAGGCTACAAAAACTGTTACACTGTACTCAGACACCAAAATGGGCAGATTCTGGCAGCTATAATAAATAATCTGATGGGTATTTTGAGCTGAAATTTTACAAACACATTCTGCAGACACCAAAGGCTTATCTTACATCTTGTAAAATCCTATACTTTAATACTATATAAATACTATACTATACTTTAATACTATATATATCTGTATATACAGTCAAGCTTGAAATTATTCATACCCCTGGCAAATTCTGACTTAAATTACTTTTATTCAACCAGCATGTTTTTGACAGACTTCTCCCTAAAGAAAATAAGATATATAGAAGGCATTATTATGGCAGATTTTATTTACATTTGAACATAAATTTTAAGTACTTTGCCAGGGGTGTGAAAAATTTCAGGCCTGGTTGTGTATATACACACACGCACACACGCACACGCACACGCACACACACACACACACACACACACACACACACACACACACACACACACAGAGAATATAATTAGAAAGAGAGAATATAATAAAAGATATAATTTGTATATTATATATTTTCTTCAAAATGTATATTGTATAATGTGTATGTTTGTGTATAAATTTACATAATATGCTTCCCCAGTGATATTTAACAAAGCATTTCCTATTTCCTGTATTTCCTATTATATTTTTCTTTTGAAGAAAGTCTTACATTTTTTTATAAATATATATTTTTTAACTGGCTATAGAACAAACCACTGTCCAATGACTTAGTTAAGCCTTTAAGTTGCACATGGAACTGAATACTAGTATCTTGGAAAATAAAAATGAAAATAAAAATGTATTGTCATCATGACATTTTTTTAAAGAATTTAAATTTCAAAGGAGGGCTAATAATTTGTCTCCAACTTGATATAAAAAAATTTATATGGTATTAATTTGAGTGATTATTTTTGTTTCTCTCTATGTAAATATTTAATGTTTAAATGTTTGAGAAAGCTGCAATTACTAGATGGTAAGAAAATCATATTGATAAAGTAAGTATTAGTAAGTATTACATTAACAATCTTAAAATGTACACAATTTATAAGCATTCACCTTGTTGGGACCACAGGCTGTCCCCTGTAACACCATGGCTGGGTCCGAAACATCATCGCCCAGATTAAAGTAGGTCCCGCGGCAGGTAAAGTCACTCTGGTTGAGTATGACCGTTGTGGTCAGAATCTCAGCATTAGAGCCCAGCAGAGGACGTTCACTTCCACCCTGACACTGGATCCTTCCACAGTGCACATCCCTAAGCAAAACAAGACACGGTCAAAATAAAAAGGCCTCTTTTTATTAAAAGACAACATTCTAAAAAAGGATACAAAAAACATTCTAAAAAGGTATAATTCACCCAAAAATGTTAATGTACACACTATTTACTCCCCCTTAAGTGGTTACAATCCTTTGTGAGTTTCTTTATTCTGCTGAACACCAAAAATATGTTTTGAAGAAAGCTGAAAACCTGTAACAATTAACTTCCATAGAAGAAAAAAATACTATGGAAGTCAGTGGTTACAGGTTTCTAGTTTTCTTTTGTGTTCAACAGAAGTAAGAACATCAAACTGGTTTGGAACAAGTGAAGGGTGGGCATTTTTTAGTTTCAGGTGAATAATCCCTTTTACCCCAATTATCAAAAAAAAAAAAGAAGAAGACGAGTAAAAAACACCAATGCAGAACAGAGAACATTCTCTTACCCTTTTAAACAGGGAATGTAGGAACCATTGGGCATTTGACCACAATTCCCATACTTATTGCCCTGCTTGTTCACAGAAGAGAAGCAGATGGGTGGAGCTCGGGTGGAGTCTGAGAGAGCCAGAGAAACGGAGAACCAGACACATTAAAATCAAAGTTTCATCAATAATCAAATGTATAATTTCGAAGCATGAAACACTTACTCTGTCCCCAGAGCATTTGGCACTGGTCATCCAGACTGGCACACACACCGCTGTAGCAGTAAGAGGAACCGCCTTTGCATGGTTCTCCGTTCTGAAGAAAAACATTGGGAGGACAGTATGGAGAAGAACCAGTGCAGTGTTCAGGCAAATCACACTCTCCTAGTGGCTCCCGACACACTGAACCGGCCACACGCAGCTGCAGGGTAAGAGACATGCATTAGTGGGCACATCTGAGTGTGTAATTGTTTATAAATAAACTTACAAACCTTGCAGTTTTCACAGCAGATGCCATCTGAAGAGCACTGGGCCCCTGGAACCAGTTTACATGTGCTGGCATTGCAGCAGGGATCGTTACATTCCTGAATACACACACAGTACACACAAACAGAGAAGAGGCTGATTAGAGATGTGAGAGCTTATTAGATGCTTTACAGGCTTATATTTACAGGCTGACATGTTTGGACAAGTGTTTACATATTCTTAATGGCAGTGATTATTACAAACGGGTGATGTTTGACATTTTTTTATTTGATTTTGGGATGACAATTTTTTTTAAGTTTTGTCATTTGTGGATGACAGACAGCCAGTATTTTTCAAATTTTATTAAATGAACGTGTCATCTATCATGTACATTTCTAGATTTAATCAAACAATGCTACATTGTAGTCTGTAGTTTATGTATTTATTTATTTTCATGTCATTTCAAACATTTGATCTTCTTTTGTAGATTATCGTTTGCTAAGTTCAATGAACACAATTGAAAAATTAGTTTTTGTTACAGTCACTTCAGACTGGGGACAAACCCTTGAACAGTATTTATAACCTATAAAACATCATTAAATATTCATCTACAATATGTTTATACAACTGAAATTACACCAGATGTAAATTTGATGATTTAATAGTTTCATTTAATATTTAACATTTGCTTTCACCTTAGAGCAGTGGAATTTCAGTAATTATTAACGTATCATCATGTCTTGCTTTCTTTCCTTGATTTATTTCTATAAACCTTCATTTCTCCTCATCTACTGTTTACCCTCATGGTCTTTGGCACCTGCTGGACACATTGCATTAAAAAATGGGCATTTTTAATAACACCAATAATAATTAATACTTCTCATGTACTTAACAATATGTTTATGCTGTGTTTTGGGGGATATGCAGTACTTTCGCCATTTACCATGAAACACTCAAATACACCATTGGTTTGAATAAGACTTTTTAAAAAGATTAATTATCTTAAAGATGATCTAAATTAAATAGAAGGTATTTATGGATACTGATCTAATTGTTCAGATGGAATAATGCCATGTTCTGGTATTTTAACCGTATACATCCAGCAGAGGGCTATAGAGATCCATTCATTTTACTGGACATAGCATTGCCACTTGTTCCCATCATCATTTTTGATATTTTTTTATAACTATATAAATAGTTACATAAAAGTAATATAAAAATGTCATATATAAATAAATAGTAGCTAAAGCAGAAGTTTTGTTTTTGTGCACTTTCATGTATGTATGTATGCTACTGTGTGTCTCACCCCTTCATACCTGCATTTGTAGCTGATTTTGTTAGTCAAGTTCATATTCAAATGCAAATTTACCCACCATTTACTCACCCTCAAGAGGTTCCAAATATTTATGAGTTTCCTATTGAACACTAAATAAGATATTCTGAAGAAAGCTGAAAGCTTGTAACCCTTGCCTTCCATGGAAGGAATAACAAATACCATGGAAGTCAATGGTTACAGGTTTTCAGCATTCTTCAAAATATCTAATTTTGTATTCAAAAGAAAAAATAGAAACTCAAAAGTTTTGATCAAAAGGGTGACTTAACTAAAAGGCGGGTTAATGATGACAGAATTTTCCTTTTTGGATGAACTATCCTATTAATGCCTACAGTATGTCTAATTATAAGCAAGCAGTAGACAAAAAGAAAAACACTTTTATTGTATTACCTTTCCAATTAGTTTCCATTTCACGCTACTCTTCAAGAGTGTAACATTTTTTTAAACATACCATCAGAACAGCCAACTCAAACCCAGGTATATTTTATGTGTGTGTACAATCCTCTAATAGGAAAAATTCTGATTCAACAATATCAGTAAACAAGGTGTTTCTTACATCCAGCAGGCCACAGTCACACTCCTCTCCTTTCTCCACGTACAAGTTCCCACAGCGTGGTCCCCCAAGAAGACTCTCGGGCTGAGGCACATTAAATAGACACATCCCGCCCCCATGCAGCAGACTGAGAGACAGGTCCCGTTCACTACAGCTGCTGAACAGCTGACCTGGCATAAACCTGCACATGAGGACATTTACTGCATGATTTATCATCAGCTATATGATATCAGTCGGCCACAGACATAGACACATTATTTCCCTCACCCGGTGGAGGGCTCCATGATGCAGCCCCCAAGTCGAGGCTCATTTTGGCAATGACAGCGCCTTTCAGCCGTATCGTGACTCATTCCCAGGTTGTGACCCAATTCATGTGCCACAGTCGATGACACACCTAATACACTCACCAGGTGATCCTGTAGTACAGAAAATGCAGGTGAAGACAGAAATAAGGCCTAATGTTGTTGCAGATTAAAGAGGATATATTATACAACTTTTCATAAGATCTAAAATAAATCTCTGGCGTCCCCAGGATGTGTCTCTGTGAAGTTTCAGCTCATAATAACCCACATATCATTTCTAATAGCTTTTCAAAACAAATTGTGTGTGTCCCTTTAAATGCAAATCAATCACTGCATTACAGAAGAGGGTGGAGTCTTTATGCTATTCTCACACTCCAGAAATAACAAAGCAAGTGAATCTCACTCATAAGTTACCAGTAGAAGATTAAAGACTTTTCTTTTTGTTCTAACCGCATATGTACCTTTATGTAGTTGTGGAGTAAATTTGATTTAATAATCGTCTCCATTTTCTTATTGATTAAATAATAGTCTTCTTATATCTTCTTTCTTTTACATTCGTTACCAAGAAAAGGCACAAATGTTTTGATTCAAAGCTTTCCTCCAATTAAATTGATCTATTGATCTACACACTGAAGAAGGCTTTGAGACAAAATTTTTGTGTCTTTTACCAGTTATTAATGTAAAATCAAATAAAATAAGATTACTGTTCTCCTGAGTGCAGTTCATAATTTTTTTATTAAAGAAAGATTCATAATATTTTTTAGAAATAGGCTCATTTTTAGGATCAGTCGGCTAGAGTTAAACAGTTGAGGTTTACATATTTTGAATCCATTCAGCCAATCTCAGTTTCTGGTGGGTGCACTTTTACAGTAGCTTAGCATTAATCATTGAATCAGATTAGACCATAAGCATCTCATTAAATAAATAAATAAATCTATAAAATTTGATAATTTCCCTGTTAAAAGTTAGATTTTGCTTTTGTTACGTCATGCACTAAGACTGATAGCAACGTTCCTTGATTATTACGCCAGAATGAGTGCATAGCTCCTAGCCACATCATATTAGAAAATAGCTTTTTATTTTTATTTAATTTTAAATAAACACATTTTCCATTGGTTCAAGTACACAATGTAGCTACAAAGGTGTCAAGCTTTAAATAGGGCTCTTTAAAAGTCTTTACATTTTTTTTTTTTAGAAAGATGCTAATGGTCTAATCCGATTCAATGATTTATGCTAAGCTAAGCTAAAACTGCTCCTACCAGAATCGGAGATCAGTTGAATGGATTTAAAAATGGTAAGACTCAACTGTTTAAACTCTAGGGCAATTGTAAAATGAGCCAATTTCTCAAAAAAACATTGAGCCTTCCTTTAATTAATATATTAGATCAATGCACCAGAAAAAAGGATAAAGTTGCGGAAAAGCATGGTGTAAATAGCGTTGGTAATTTTGATTAAGCATAGCATGTTGCTGCTCAATAATGATAATTATTGCAAATAAACATTACACTATTAATACAAATTTCTTACCCTCACAAGAAAGGCATAAACCCCGAAGCCTGATTATTCAGTGAATACTGTAATAAATTAACAATTTTTTCCTCACCACATTTACTCCTCCTGACCGATCCTTCGAGCACATGGAGGATTGAGACGCCATGCCAACCGTAGTTCCATCAAATGACTCACCCCTAAACATATAAGTAAATTGTGATTTTTCCAAAAATGTTCAAATCTGATTGTCATCTTTCTCACAGTGCATCTGGACCTACATGATGAGCTGCGCATTGTCATGCCTTAGTCGTGGCAGTAACTCCCTGGTCCTCCAATCCAGGAAGCGGTTAAGAGTTTCAGTGGGACTTTTATCCACTTTAATCTTGTCCTGGTCACTCCAGATCTCCAAACCCAGCAAAGCCACACGTACATTCAGTGGCCGGTAGAACTGAGACACAGAGCAGACAGAGATTTAGAAAAATGCCAAGACTCAAATGCTTTCAGTACTGTATATGAATAATGACAATTTCGTCAGCTGAAAAATAACTTGGAAAAGTGTTTGGATTAGCTGGAGTATTAGCTAAAATAACAAAAATGAAATAAATAAAATAACCAAAAACTATTTTAAAAATTTGAAAAAAATATACAAATTTTATTAAAAATATATAATAAAATTTATACTATCATTTACAAAGATATTAATTAACTGTTTTCATTATAAAAAATAATAATACATGTTTCCTGAACACCAAATAATCATATTAGAATGATTTCTGGAGGATCATCTGACAATGAAAACTGAAATATTCAATAAAATTATTAATATTAAATAAAGAAAAAAATCTATAAAATCATAATTATCATAATCTAGTATTAGTGTTTTTACTACATTTTATATCCAATGAATTCAATATATAATACATGTAATAAATTCAAAACATAAATAAAAGTTTGTGTAATATAAAACATGTAAATGTATAACGTACCCAGTCTACTTGGTTTGCGACATCCAACATGCGGTAGATTATAGTTTTGTTATTCTTTTGATAATTCAAATACTGTGAGGAAGACAGAAAAAGGAAACAAATGCAATATTGAAATCCCAAATATTCATTAATATAAACAGAGTAGATGTCGTGCTTTGTATGTACCAGCAGAGGGTGAAATAGTCTCACAGATGTGTGTGTTTGCATACATTTGTGTGTTTGCGCCAATATATTTGGATCCGTTTAGATTGTTTTGTAAAAAGTCATTTTGTCTGTGTGTACTTGTTTAACTCTCATTGTGTGGCCCAAAAGTCCTCACGAAAAAATGAAGTGCTCAAAATAAGATCAAGTATTAAAAATACTAAATGATGTTTATCTGAGATTGT
>NC_079450.1:26950229-26996615 GCF_903798145.1 Danio aesculapii | reverse complement strand
TGGACCGATGCAGCCTGCTGCGATTGGTCGACAGTGACAGCCTTCAGCACGAGACAGAGTGAAATGCCCAGCTGGTAATCAACTATATAAAAGTAGTCACAGTGCACACGCGCTTCATAGTGTAAGGCTTTTTTCACACACACACACACACAACCCTCCTCAGAAGAACTGGGGAGATCGACGCGAGTCTCTCTCTCTCCCTCTCCCTCTCTCTCTCTCTCTCACACACACACACACACACACAACGCTCCTCAGAAGAACTAGGGAAAGCGACGCGAGTCTCTCTCTCTCTCTCTCTCTCTCTCTCTCTCTCTCTCTCTCACACACACACAACGCTCCTCAGAAAAACTAGGGAAAGCGACGCGAGTCTCTCTCTCTCTCACACACACACAACGCTCCTCAGAAGAACTAGGGAAAGCGACGCGAGTCTCTCTCTCTCTCTCTCTCTCTCTCTCTCTCTCTCTCTCTCTCTCTCTCTCTCTCTCACACACACACACACACAACGCTCCTCAGAAGAACTAGGGAAAGTGACACGAGTGTCCTGTCTCCTAGCTTATGATCGATCGCCATAGCAACGACAAACGGCAGTGGAACGCGAGCTCACAAAAGCCTTTAACGTTAAATCCGTAAACAAAGCGGCACGCGTCGCGTTCTTAACGTGGCTTACATGTGATAAGAGAATATAAAGAGTAACCGCGTGTACTGTACCAGGTTAACAACTCATCTTTGGGTAGAGACTGTCAATATTATCCATCTGAGCACAGCGTGACTTCATTGGACCGGCGGCGTCTGTGTGTGTGTGTCTAGTGTTTTTTCTGTGTTAGTGGGCGGGGCCGCAGGTTTCAAATCTCCCTGGTTTGCGCGCGTAACTACTGGCGAGGCTTGTGTTTCGTGGCTGCGTCATCGCGAAACACCTAATGACTCGTTATCAAGGCGACTCGTTTGAAGCACTATGAGTCGACTCTTTTATAGATGAATCAATAGTTTTAAACACTGTACACTTACAGATTTAAGCCTTAGCTGGATATTTCACTTCACTTAGAGCTGTGGTACACACTACATGGAAGGGCATTTTCAAAAACCCATAATATGGGCTCTTTAAAATAGAGCCCAAAGTGTTAATGTGCTTGTTTTGACTTATATACCTACATGCAGTTTATGTATAACAATAGCACCTGTTTAAAATATGTTTCACTGATTTGGGAGAATTTTGTGCTCAAAAACCCACGAGAACATCATTACCATTGACACTTCTTTTGGAATCTACTGCTAACTAGGGTGGTGACGTTGACAAAAGTTTCCCAGTGGTAAACTGACCTTTGACAACACTAATACCAGGTTAACTGGGGCATGGTGTTTTTATATAGCTTATAAAAATTCTGTGCACTATTTAATACTTGTATCGACAACAACAAAAGCATACCAAACTCACTTATATTATGACTTTTTAACAAACTTTGTTAAAATCTGAATGATAGGTTTTATCTAATTTTATTTATTTATTTATTTGGTCTCCTCATTTTTGCCTCCCTCTTCTCTCAAAGGGTGCTCTGACAGTTCTCTATCCTCTTTTAGCTATCCTCAACATCAGTCTTAAGGTGGTTTTACATGGTACCTGGACCACGTGGTGGTAATGTTAAACTTGTTTTTAAGATAAAAATCTGGCTACCTGAAAACTCACTGCGTGGACCAATAATATAACATGAGTGTACTTACTATTTAAACACTACATTTGTATCAAAGCAATATGGCTCTATATCAACTAGGATTTGGTTTGAACGCAACAAAGCCACAGGCATGGCTCCTTCTTGTGTTACATTGTAAAAAAAACTCATAAGCCAGTCAGTTGGCAGCAGTTTAAACCGACTATCAGATCAGTTTGAAACTATTTAAGTGACTTTGAATGTGGTATGGCTGTTGGTGCCAGATGTGGGTCAAAATATTGTGTTGATTCCAGAGGAGATCGGCCAGACTGGTTTGAGGTGATAGAAAGGCAGAAGTAACTCAAATAACAACTTGTTACAACAAAGGTTTGCAGAAGAGCATCTCTGAATGCACAACACTTTAAACTTTAACAAAGTTTACACTCCTGTTCTCTAAAAAGTTGACATTCACAAAAACTGGACAACAGACGATTGGAAAAAAATTTGTTTCTGTTATTTCAAGTGGTATAATCAGAATTTGGCATCAACAATATGAAAGCATGTATCTGTCCCTGCTTTGTATCAACAGTTCAGGCTGTTAGCGTTGCAATTAACTGCTAGAGATTTTCTTGGCACACTTTTTTGGCCAAATGAGCAAACCCATAGCATACCGAGTGGGTAACACTTTAAAATAATAGTCCATTAGTTAATGTATTTATTAACATGAACAAACACTCAGTTAAACATTTATCACAGTATTTATTCATCTTTGTCAACATTAGTAAATGTTATTTAAGTTAAATAACATTAATTCATATTAGTTCATGTTAACTAGTTAATTATTTATCGGTGCATTAACTGATGTTAACAAGCACAATTTTGGATTTTAATAATACATTAGTAAATGTTAAAACTATGATTAATACATGCTTTACTAGATTAATCACACTTAGTTTATGTTAGTAAATACATTAACAAGAGTGCGAATTACAAGGGGGCTTGGGGGGATTGACCCCTTAATTAATGCTTAATCCCCCCTAAAGGACATCAAAACAAGATGGGGGTAACCCCTTTAATAGTAAGGACTAGATTTCTCTGATGTATATCTTAAATATTAATAATTAAAAATGTATAATGTAAATATACATTTGAACCCTACCACCCCATAAATGTGAATGCATAACCGTACCAGTCAATGCTAGGAAAAATATCATTGAACAGTCTGAAACTGGCAGTTCTAGAGCACCAATAGACATCTTAGGTATTCACAAAACATATTTCTTGTAAAACAGACATTTATATCTGCATGTAGCCTAACAAAAAGAAAAATTAGACACAATTTGTATAGTTTGACCTACAGTAATGACTTTTTACAGCAGAAAATGGTGTTTACAGCCTGGTACAAAGAACGATTTTAGTTTATATAGCTAATATTTCCCCTTCATGACAACTGTGAGGGGGTGAATTGTTTTATAACTCATCCGTTTCGTTTATATTAAGCTATATTAAGTCTGCATAATTAAGGGCGTGGCCACTTGAGTGACAGCTAGGTCTCGCTGGTTGCCGTCACTTCACCTCAGCTGATTCCGGCTGATTAGCTGCTGAACTCGACATATACATTGTATTTTTTTGTTTTGTATTATGTGGCTTTACACAGTCAGTTGCCTTTTGGAATTATTTCTTACAATTATCAGATGATACGGCATGCTGTGTGCACTAATTGTGCTCACAAACCATGCACGTGGCCTCCATTTCCCAAGTGAGAGAAATTATATTTGTTTTATTTAAGATCATTTATATTTTTCTTTAGACCTGTAATGCACTCCAGAACCTGAAAGATTGATTAGCTGTAGGCTATAGAACAGGCATTTGAATTGTTGTAATACAGTTTTATGCCTGGATTTCATAAATAGCCTTGCATTTACTAATACAGACTATATTTGAAGTATTTGGAAGTAACCTGCATTTTCCTCCTGTAGAAAAACTTCATAAGAGTGATGCTTAGTGGCTCAATGTATTACAACAGTGTTCAAGTCTAAACCCTTTATTGATATAGTGTTCAACCAAGCACATGTGGTCAGAACACAAACGAGTCGCAGGTAATAAAGTATTAAGCATTTCTCCCAAAGAAAAGTCTAAGCAAAATGCTAGCAGGCCCCTGTAGCTCTGCTCACGCTCCTCCTCTTTGCCCTTGTTTGGTATCTTCCGGTCGGTGCGATGACGCTCAAACAAAATGGCGACGGTTGGCCACGCCTACTTGTAGCTTCTTTTGCATTCTTCAGAAACCTATGGGTGACATCATGGATACTACGTCCATATCTTTTACAGTCTATGGTGTTTATACATACTTGCATTCCAATCCCATCCCATTAAATCCACGGTGTCTCATCTCATGTTACAAAACTCAAATCATCCAGATTCTTGAACACAACGAATTCACTACACTCAAATAACCTCCACAGTCCACAGATCTGAATCCAGTATATTTATATACATCACGACCAGTCTGATTTTATATAACACAGATCAACAATTTTACGCCACACTTCCCTAATGCTCCCCTTTTCTCTTCTTTTCAAGTTAAAGGAGAAGTTGAGAGCAAAGATGTGGGCCATTAAGCTCTCTGATCCAGAGATCTAACAGGAGCGGTTTACTGTAAGTACAAGACAGGAACTACAAAGCCCAGAAAAAGCAGAATTCAGCACACAAAAGCCTCAGACGCAGCAGAGCAGGAAGCTCTGACATTATGGTGCGTTTCTTAGAGATGTAGAGTAATGGGTACATGGAAACAGTATGGTTGAAAGGGAAAGCGAGAGAGATGGATGGAAACTGGCCTGAACTGGCTGACCTAGAGTTGGATACAGGAATTTGTGTTAGAGAGAAGTGCCATGGAGAAATGGGGTGTGTTTGCATATACACTGTACTGTACCTCCACTAAAAGGATTTTAATCTCAGAGATCAAGCAAAGTACACAAGCTTGTTTTCAACTCGGAATAAAAATCTAAATGTAACTGCATATTTTTATTAGCTATTCTATTTTCTGCAGTCATTAGTTTACTTTTTTAATTGAGAGAATGTAAATTTGTAAGACAAAAAGTCATAAATAACCTTTGTTATATGCCTAATATTATTTTTGTTGGTCTGTTGCATCAACTCAATGCATTCAGGCAGGTAGACATGGTCAAGACGATCTACTGCAGTTCAAACTGAGCATCAGAATTGGGAAGAAAGGTGATTTAAGTGATTTTGAACATGGCATGGTTGTTAATGCTAAACGTGCTGGTCTGAGAATTTCAGAAACTGCTGATCTACTGGGATTTTCATGCACAACCATCTTTAGGGTTTACAGTGAAGGGTCCGACAAAGAGAAAATATCCCGTGAGTGGCAGTTCTCTGGGCGCAAATGCCTTATTGATGCCAGAGGTCATTAGAGAAGACTGGCCAGACTGGTTTGAGCTGATAGAAAGGCAACAGTAACTCAAATAACCACTCATTACAACAGAGGTATGCAGAAGAGCATCTGTGAACGCACAACATGTCGAACCTTGAGGCGGATGGGCTACAGCAGCAGAAGACCACATAGGGTGCCACTCCTGTCAGCTAAGAACAGGAAACTGAGGCTGCAATTCACAGACTCACCAAAATTGGATAATAGAAGATTGGAAAAATGTTGCCTGGTTTGATGAGTCTCGATTTCTGCTGCGACATTCGGATGGTAGGGTCAGAATTAGGCGTCAACAACATTAAAGCATGCATCCATCCTGCCTTGTATCAATGGTTCAGGCTGGTGGTGGTGGTGTAATGGTGTGGGGGATGTTTTCTTGGCACACTTTGAGCCCATTAGTACCAACTGAGCATCGTGACAACATCACAGTCTACCCATGTATTGTTGCTGACCATGTCCATCCCTTTGAGATTTTCAAGGTGTTTTTCGGAATTATAAGAAAATATAATTCTGAAGTTATCTCTCACATTTCTCACATAACGAATTTTGACACATACTGAGATTTATGCAGGTTACAATTGTGAAAAAAAAGCAAAAACTCATAAAGGATAAAGAGTTCATATTTTGGGCCACGCAGTGGCGCAGTAGGTAGTGCTGTCGCCTCACAGCAAAAAGGCCGCTGGTTCGAGTCTGCGCTGGGTCAGTTGGCGTTTCTGTGTGGAGTTTGCATGTTCTCCCTGTGTTTGCGTGGGTTTACTCCGGGTGCTCCGGTTTCCCCCACAGTTCAAAGACATGCGGTGCAGGTGAATTGGGGAGGCTAAATTGTCCATAGTGTATGAGCGTGTGTGAATGAGTGTGAATGGGTTTCCCAGTGATAGGTTGCGGCTGGAAGGGCATCCGCTGTGTAAAACAAAATGCTGGATAAGTTGGCGGTTCATTCTGCTGTGTTGACGCCAGATTAATAAAGGGACTAAGCTGAAAAGAATATGAATGAATGAGTTAATATTTTTATTCTATGATGAAAATCTACAAACTTCCATTTTGGGGGAGGAAGGGAAAGTAAATGTATATTTGATATTAATGTAAACTTAATATTTCAAAAGAATAAGTGTGAATCACAGTCCTGAGGAATTTAAATAAATATATTTATATTTATAATATTTAGAAATCTATATTCTTTAATTTTCCTTTGGCTTAGTCTCTTATTTATCAGGGGTCCCCACAGCGGAATGAACCGCCAACTATTCCAGCATATGTTTTACGCAGCGGATGCCCTTCCAGCCACAATCCAGTATTGGGAAACACCTATACACTCTCACATTCACATACACACTCATACACTACGGTCAATTTAGTGGAACAGTGAAAACACTTATACACTCTCACGTTCACATACACTACGGTCAATTTAGTAGAACAGGAGCACCTGGAGGAAATCCACACCAAGACAGAGAGAACAATCAAAGTTGCAAACTCCACACAGAAATGCCAACTGGCCCAGCCAGGACTGGAACCAGCGACCTTCTTGCTGTGAGGCGACAGTGCTAATCCACTGAGCCGCCCATATATATATATATATATATATATATATATATATATATATATATATATATATATATATTGTAAATATTATTTTTTACTGTGGCAAGAACAAATTTCATAAAAATCAATAATGTGTGTCAGTTTTCAGACAACACACATTAATACATGTAACACAGGCAAGACTGAAAGTAGCTCCATTGTTTTTTTTAAACTACAAGTATTCAATTTCTTTCTGCTTATCTTCTTTTCCATTGTTCTTAAGCATATTACCAACAGACGCAGCAACATTTCCATAAGTAAAGCCAGATTGCAGTAAGGGCAAACATGGAGGACAGGGCCCAGCAACCTCGAAAGTGCTTAGGCAGGCATCTCCATGGACGCCCGCTGTCTGAATACACAATGACTTTATTTGAAGAGAAATGGTGAAGGAGGATGTATATTACACTTCCATCACAGCAGTGATTATGCAGAAGCTCACCATTCCCTCACAATGCCGAGGTTTCTTCATGTTGGATTTTTTCTCTAAATTCTCAGATAAAGAACTGGAAAGAAGAAAGAAGACAGATTTTTCTATTCTGAAATTGTTTTGCATTTTGGCTAGATATTTGGCTACATTTATTTTACTTCACTTTTCACTACTTTTTTCTTTTTCTGTCAGTACCACACCTACCCTTAAGCTCAAGCCCTTTCTAACCTTGCATTAGTCTGGGTGACTTTGCCCATCGCCAGGGGCAACCGGTGCCGTCCACTGAAATACAGAGTGCCGGAACTCACACAGAGAGGGCAATTCAGCAGAGGTCTGAGGTGATATTAGCCAAGCAGGCTGTGGTAGATCTGGCTAACCAAGCATACAGCCATTCTCTGAGCTCTGTAAAACCCACAGAGAACAGATTTGAATACTTTACTGTGCTTCAAAACTGAACCCGAAGAAAAAATAAGTGTTTGTATGTGACCCTGGACCACAAAACAATTAATAGTTTAGAAAAAATTTAAAATATGAGTCAAAATTACTTTTAGTTAGAAATCATGTTCCATTATGACATTTTGTAAATTTCCATGAATATATCAAAACTTAATTTTTGATGAATAATATGCATAAGAACTTTATTTCAACAGCTTTAAAAGAATTTTATCAATATTTTGAACTCTCGGATTCCAGATTTTCTTATCCAAACAAACCACACACAAACAAGTTTATTTATTCAGCTTTCAGTTGCTAAAATCTATAGAATTTCATTAAAATACACCTGTAATGGATTTTGTTTTGTATAAAAAGAACTATAAGAACATTTTCTCTGGATGTACTGGATTTACATGTTTGCATAAAATGCTGTTTATTAAGCTGTTTAATAACATTTCTTCCAAATTTTAAATCAAATGACTGTCATAAAGAGCATTTTTTCCCAGAAAGTGACAATTGGTCAAAAATAAAAAGGTTTATATCTGATATGATTGAAAATAAGGGTTATTTACACCAAACAGTTTATAGTAGTGCTGTGCAATTAATCGAATTCGAATCGCAATCGCAATTTGAAACGTTTTGATTAGCTAATCGCAAGAGGCTGTGATATAAAATATATATGTATTATTTAATTTCCCCTGCCCAGAGCAAATGCGTGACTGCCGTCTGTGTGTGATAGTCTTACTGGCCAAGTGAGTGAGCACATTTTCGTTCTGCCCAATCAGAATTGCGCAACCAAACTATGTGGAACACCATAAAAAAACCAAACAAACAGGAAAGCGTGGATAATTGGGATAATGGCGTCTGCTGCTCCAGAAGCATCAATAAACAAATATCAAAGAAAAATAGGGCATCAGTAATATGGGAATATTTTGGTTTTAAAGTCACAAACACCAAACAAAAACAGCCCATTTTTAAGAGCTGTCACAGAATTGTTGCCACAGCTTACAGATTGTTGACCTGAAGCTTGACTACAAAATTAAACCGCAAATCAAATCGCAATTGCATTATTAAAATATTGGTGTTGTGTTTTAAAACCTTAAAATTTATTTAATCATGTTTTAAAACAACGCACCTTTGCGATAATTGACATGGCATAGTTGTCATTTTATGTGCCAAACAAGATTATGGGTTTCCTCAAACACTATACATTGCACATCCAGATAAATTTGTCGTAAAACTTTAGATTAAGTCAAAATTCATGGTATTAACAAACCATTAACAAACACTATTAGCTTAATAAACTAATATTTAGCTGTTTATTATTGATTATTAAGGAAGAAGTTGGGTTTAGGATTTGGGTATGGATTATGGATGCAGAATAAGCTCATACATTATAACTACTATGAACAGTTGATTCCTTAATAAAAGGCAGGTAATAAACAGTAGCATGAATTGTGACCTAAACTAAAGTGTTACCAAAACTGTTAAAAATGTGTAAATTGAGCTTCATTGTAAAGTGTTAGAAGAATATAATTAATAGACCAACCAGGCATGTTTTAATTGGTATGCAAACGGTAACTATTATTTTACACAGGCACATGCACAGTTAATATGAGTAACATAATCTTCTTATATCTGAACATATGCTAGGTTGATTCAACCAAAATTTTGGTAAAATATTGATAAAGTCAACGGTTGGGTTAAATTCATTAATTACTATACATTTTTAACTTATCCATTGAATTTCCCTATATTTTACCCAAATGTGGGTTGAAGCAAGAGTGTTTAAATTTAGCATGATAAATGTGATGCTTTAATGAACTGATCAAATCAACAGAGTTTGCATTACTATACATCATCATATCTTTTTTTCTGGGTCTCTGAAAGAACTGTTGTACTTTCGCAGTGGTTTATGACAAGTGACCCTTTACTCTTCACATTGAGGTGATCAGGACTGGACATGAGGGCTGTACAGTTAAATTAGGTCAGATATGTCCTGCAGGCCTTCATGCCAGTATTTTGGCTTTGGTTATTGAAAGCGAGGACACGTACTTAATTTCAGAAGAAAAGAACAAATGGTTTCTTTGCTTCCACAATAGCAACTAAACAAAAGTGAAGGCATACAGTAAATGTATATATTTACATGTATATAATTGCTCACAAAGCAGCAGTGACCATAAAAAACAGTTTAACATTATTTGTCTAAGTAGGATCTTATAGCTGCTGGAAAAAGGTAAAATCCCATTGGCAAAGTGTTGTGTGACATTACAGGCAATAAAATGTATTAACTTTACAGTTGAATACACACTGCAGACATTCACACTCAATGTCTCAACAGAATTAAGCTGACTAACTTAAACACTGGAATAACTGCAGATGTAGACCAAACAGGTATTCATGAATTATGTCTCTCATGCTACATTTGGCACCTGGATTTCTGCTTAGTTTGTTTAACAAAGCAGAATCATCTAGCAGGTGTGTAGCAGACATTTCGTATTGCCTGCGCTTGCTCAAACACCTCTAATATCTGTGTCTAGAAAAACTCTAGTCTCTGGAACAATTGTATATTTTCCAATGTAGCTAAATTTAGCACACTGTTAAGGAAGCCAAGCGATATGTGGGTGTGTGGGTGTGTGTGTGTGTGTTTAAAAATAATGCATATATTTAAACATATATGTGTCTGCATCGAATTAATTTGACAAAAGAAACTTATGAAGCATATTAAATCTAATTAAAGAGTCTACTTTAATGTTACAAATAATGTTTATAAGTCAAAATATTGGTGAAATTATGTTCCATCTTCATTCAACATATGTAATAAATTTATGTTAATAAAATAAGCATTCTCACTGATTAAATTATATAACATAATAAGGGATCATACTGAATTATAGTATTGTTTACTTGATACAAATATATTGCTGTAGACGGGGGCGTAGCAATCGGGGGGAATCACTTTTAGAGACAGACCATTTAGAAACAGGTGATTAATAATTATATGAACATATGATCTCATACCCTCATACTCATACTCAAATAACTAATTTGCCATCTGCTATGGCAAAGAAAGCATTTTTGCAGGACTCCCAGTTCATCAAGATTCTTTGAATTTATCTTCAATGCCTCCTCCTTCATCTTTCTTCAGACATGCTCAATAATGTTTATGTCTAGTGACTGGGCTGGCCAATCATAGAGCATCTTGACCTTCTTTGCTTTTGGGAACTTGGATGTGGAAGTGTGAGAAGGAGCGCTATCCTGCTCAAGAATTTGCCCTCTCCTGTGGTTTGTAATGTAATGGGCAGCACAAATGTCTTAATACCTCAGGCTGTTTGGCAAAAATCAACAGTACCTTCTACCCTTTTTCCAAATGATCAACTAAAAGTCAAGTTATTATTTGTTGCTCTTACAACTGGAATCGACGACAAGACTTTTGTCAGGTAGTGTATTTTGCACTGCACTATGACCATTGAATAGTGTTTAATACGCAACAAAATATATGTTTTTTAGAAAATTGTAAAAATGGCTGACATGTATTTTAGTATAAACCATTGTTACACAATGACAATGGATTACATTTTATAAACAGAACACATTCTAATATTTTTGAAAAAGAATAAAATGTAAAGCTCTATTAATAAATTAATTAATTAATTAAATTTATTTGATGCTTGAAAACCCCATTTGTCTTTAACCCACATATATATTGTCAGCATTTTTATTAATAGCATAATCTGTTCCACCATATAATTAACACTAACAACACTGCTTTGTAACAAACAGTTGTTGAGGTATTTTGGAATTTTAAATTCGATGTGCATATGGATTTATGTGCAAACACTTTTACTAAACATTGAGGTTTTTTTGTAGCTAATTAATTTTTTTAAATGTTAAAACATTTGGTATTTCAAATTCACGTGCATGTGAATTGTTTGTTTTAAATGTTTTACCTTGAGGTTCTATGGATCTCGTGAATTAAAAACCTCAACTACATGCCTCAACCACAGATTCATCCCATAAACATAAAAGAAATTGTTTTAAATGCAGTTTATAACTTGTGTTTTAGTTTTGTATGATCTCTTGAATTTTTAGTTGAGGTAAAGTGTATTTACAAAGTGTGATGTATCTCAATGGAAAATCTTAATGGAACAAAATAAAGCATATACAATATTGACATGTTTGTTTATCATGTGGTGGATAATTTTAAAAAGACATAAAACTAAAATCTTCATTTGGAAATATAACTCTTTTAACAAATCAAACACATTTGTGGGGTTAAATTTAATAACCCAACTTGGGTTAATTTAACTACTAATGTGTTCTGTTCTAGCAGTTGGGTTAAAAACAACCCAATTTCGGAAGTTTTTAACCCTGTGTTTTTTAGAGTGTATGACCTGACTCAGAAGGCTTAAAACTTACCTCAACAGTTCTTTTCAGACCTCAGTAATCTGCAAATTATTATCTGCAGAGTTAAATAACTGACCTTGTTTGTGCAGTAATTGCACATTAAGGTAATGGAGATAAAAATAAATGATCACAGGCTGAGCGTTTGCGATACAACATCTCCGACTTCTTTTAGCTCAACAGCAGTCTCTATTTCTGTTCATACATAGAAATGTCAAGAGCAGGTGTCTTCCCTTTGAATGCTCCGTCTCTGAAGAGCTCTTATGCGCCGTCCAACGTTGACAAGCTTTCAAACACATTCTGAGCAAATTCTAAAATTAATTCTCAATAAAAGCACTCCAGGAATAGACGCAATCTCAGAAGGAAAAGATCTGATTGAAAACCACTTGACAGCCTGATGCCAAAGAAAAGCCTTTTATGTTCAAACACAAAAACAAAAAACTTCTTATTATCCAATTCCACAGAAAACTATTAAAAATATTTCAAAGTCCAGATGAAAACAGATTAATCTGGAGAACATGTTATGCTGTATTAACTTTTTTTAATCTCCAAAGACCCATTTGTAGCCAAAATACCTTGTAGAAATAAGCTTTAAAGTATCCCAAGACACATCAAAACCAATGAACAACTATTAAATGAAGCTATAACAATAATCTAAATTGATATCGCCCTGCATAATTGCACCAGACTAATAGCCAACTCAAGGTGATGCAACATGCATATTCAGCACGGTAATGTCCTACATAACGTCTCCTGCTGTGAGCTCAAACTTGTTAATGTACAAAGGCATAAGAAATTCACTTAGCCTATAAAAAAATTACACGCAAAGGGTCGAAATCCAACAGGCATGAAACCAATTAGCCAAACCGCAATTACTTCTTCAGGGAATTTAAATGGCACATACCTCATTCCCAAAGATTCCTCTTGAAAAGACTCCGTTTGGATGGAGGATTGTATGGAGTCTCAAAGAGAGCAGGCTGGGGATGATGGATGCTGTGAGCTCGTCCAGAGGAGGAGAAGAAAGAGAGGGAGGAGGGCAGCGAGAGGAGGAATAAAGGCGCAGGAAGGATATGCGATCAACCCTCTCTCTTTAACCAGCAGGGCTGATTTTCCTATTTGTCCCTCTTGGCACGACGAAGAAAGTGGGAAGGGACGAAGGAAAAGTTAAAATCTCCTAATTTAGAATGAGTTTAAAGAAAAAAGCTAAAGAGAGAGAGAGAGAGAGAGAGAGAGAGAGAGAGAGAGAGAGAGAGAGAGAGAGAGAGAGGCGACCTTAACGAGATATTGTAAATATGCTACACTTAAAATGGTTTCTCGACGTCCTCTTGTTATCCAGTAAATAGTTTCGCGCCCAAAAGTTAAACAAAATAGTCAGCGCCAAAATTGATAATCGCGTGTCCTTCATAAAGTTGATAAGTGATAATATAGGTTTTATGCTGGTCATAGACTACGTAAACAACAAATATGGACAATTTTATATCTAATAGATCATATATCATATATCTAGAATCTATCAGCAAAAACAAAATTTAAGGCAAAATATACTGCAGGTCAGTCATAGGTAGCATTAATACGATTTGCAAACATTTTTAAAATACGTCTGTTTCTATGTTACATGCTTAAATATGCATTGGCATTTATATAGCCTACGTAAACAACAAATATGGACAATTTGATATCTGATAGATCATATCTTTCAAGAATATTTAAGCAAAAACTAAATTTAAGGCAAAAGAAGGTAGTTATTGCAGGTCAGTATGGTAAAAACATAGAAATACTTAACCTGTCAGTCATACTTGAGCATAATGCATGAATTTACAAACATTCATACTTGGGTATACAGTCATACTTGGGTATGCATTAATACGATTTAAAAACATTTTTAAAATACATCTATTTTTATGTTACATGCTTAAATATGCATTTTTTTATATTGTTAATTAAAAAAAGATTTGACTGATTTATGATAGAAAATTTTTGATTTATGAAATCTTTGAATAATTCTGATAAAGCAGGTTTCAAAATATATGAATCTGGACCAGTCATAAGTTTAAAATTTTTGAAACTTAGAGATTATACATCACCTGAAAGCTGAAAAAAAAAATTGCATCAATGTATACTTTGTGACATATACACTCTCAGAAATAAAGGTACGAGAGCTGTTCTGGGGTGTACCTAAAGGATCCCTATAAATACCTCAAGGGCACATGTTAGTACCTAGAAAGTACAAAAGTGTACTTCCTAAAATGTTTAGGTATAAATATAAGCTTTTGAGCTTTTGCTGTCCCAATATCGTCTCTTTAAGTACAAATGTGTATCTTTTGAAAAGGTAGCACCCCAGTGACAGCTCTTGTACCTTTATTCCGAGTGTAGGACAATATTTAGCAAAGATGCAACTATTTAAAATTCTGGATTCAAGGATTCAAAAAATTTTAATATTGATAAAATTGCCTTTAATGGCATCTAAATTAAGTGCTTACACTGTAAAAAATTAGGGTTGAGGGCGGCAGTTCAGCTTGCTCCAGCCCTGGTCATTGTAACTTACTTATCTTATTTAATCAGGTTGTAACTTAATTTTATAATTTACGCAAGCTGTTTTAAGTCAGTTTAACGTAATATAGGTTCAATGGACTCATAAGGGTAATTTGATTCAGCTTAAAAAATTAAGACAACCAGGATTTATTAATAGTGTTAGCAATGCAATAAATTTTTTATATATACATTTAAGCAAATGCACAAAATGTCTTAATGATCATGATCTTAATATTCTGATGAATTTTTGGCATCAAAAAACAATCTGTAATTTTGACTTGTATTTTTGGCTATTGTAACATAAGACAAAAATAACTCATGACACCGTGGTCTATAGGGTCACAGAAATCTAAAGGTGCTAATTAATAAAGAACAACAAATTAAACACTTTTGTGTCTTTCTGTGTTTGCTTTAAATTAGAATTAAAACAATATTTTACGAAGTGCCAAACAAACTCAAAATTGACATGAAAAAATTGTCTTTTGCCTTAAGCTATTTAAGATTCATATATATATATATATATATATATATATATATATATATATATATATATATATATATATAGATATAAAGTTGAATTGACAATTTTCTAAAAGACAAAATAAAGTGTTACCTAAATGTTGGTAATCAGTTTAAAATAATTATACATTGATCAGTCATGATTACGTGCGATAATATTAAATGAACAGACGCTTCTGTTTTTACCTTAAATTGTCAGCTTTCATGTTTGTTCCAACTTGCAGAGATGCTCAAAACCTTGAGAACTCTCATTTTGTTACATGGATAAACGTGTTGAAGAAACATTCACTCCAACTGTATTTCTCCATTGTTTATAGGAAAGGTTCCAGTTTAAAGGAAGGATCAACTTTGCATTGTGCAAGAGTCCAAGGGGTGACTGCTGTAATGAATGCTTTGGTTGTCTTATTCGCTAGGCCACAACAACATGGAAAATTAGAATTAAGTGGTTATGCAAGTATACGGTTCTGCAAGCATATTATGCCTGATAGTAAACATTTTCTCATGGCTGTATATACTACCTGTAATGAGTAGCATGAGTCTGAACATGAGCAATGCTGTATCACATGTAGTCTATAGGGAAAAACCAAATGTTGTAAAAACAACTACATTGCTTGTAAATGTAACTACTACAATAAATTAGTGAGTAACATAATTGTACAATTCTAAAGTAAATATAAAGTTAATATAACAGATTATTCGCATCTGTGGACTGAAAACACACTATTCAGATCACTTTTACAGAAATATTACATTTCAATGGAGGCCATATTAAAGGTCCCATGAAATTAAAATAAAGTTTTTCAGATGTTAGTATCAGTATTATTGGTTTTTAGGATATCTATAAGCTAGTGTGCCCCAAAACAGTGACAAAATTCGCATTTAGAAGATATAAAACTGATATAAACATGTAAAGCTTGTAGTTTGTCCCTTCCACCCAAATGGATTGGTTTTATTCACAGCACCTCACGCTACAGTTTCTCATCACATTATAACCAATCAAATGCTCTCTAGTATCTGACATGCCCCACCCCCCTTTCAATACACTTCTCATTTGCAATTCATTTGATGCACTTGAGCTCGACCACTCTGACTGGCATAGCCGTGATGAAACAAAACACTATTGGCTGTTTTTTTAAAAAGGGGAGGAGCTACTCTATGTTCCACCCTCTCATCATGTTTTGGTTGAGATTACATCAAACATCCAATAAAAATGCATATTTCAAAGCATTTCACGGGACCCTTAATATATAGTAGTGCAGAGTATAGATTAGATGGTAAGTACACAATCAGGGTATTCCAGAAAGCAGGTTTTGTAAAATACATAAAATAAGTTTAAAGATATGCAAGCGGGTCACCTCAGTTTTTGGTTACATAAAATGAGATTATTTTCAAGGCAAAAGTTGCCATAGAAATTCAGGAGGAGGTGTTTCTGGGTTGGTTAACAAATTAGTAAGCAGTTGGCACATTTGGTTTCAGAAACACACCCCAGATACACCTCACAATTAGTCTGTTAATTGCAGGAGAAATTGGCAAATTTAAGAAGGGCCAAATTGCTATGACTGTGTGATGGAAACAGAATCTCCACAACGGTGAGAATTTACCAATAGTGGTCCAATGAGACACAAACCACAAATAAACAACAGGGCACACAAGGCGTGAGCCACCCCAACAAACAATTTTGTTTAATAGACATCTACTAGACAAGGCTAAACTTGGGCTGTCAGTGAAAATCTAAAGACATCTAAGAAAAGCCCAAAACTAGTTGTCAAATAGACAGATTAGATTATATGTGTAGTCATTAATTTCTGTTTATTTGATGACTAGTCTAGTTTTAGCCTTTTCTTAGACATCTATTAGATTTTCACTGCAAGTTTAGCCTTGTTTTAGCTATGTTTAGATGTCTATTAGACAGCTTTTAAAAAAAAAAAAAAAAAAACTTGCTGGGACATAGGTAAAGGATGCTCTCCTGTCTGGTCAGAGAACTGTGGCACAAGTCGCTTAAAAACACATTGAAAGCACATTTTACATGTGGAAAGTGATGACACCAACATGCACTTTTTGACAATAGATAATCTGTTCCGCTGGTAAACCCTAGGTCTGTGGATTTGTGTACATACATTAAATTTGACATATAGTAACTACCCAAACCACCTAGTTTGACATTTTACATTGACCACAGAGACTGAATACATTAACATGGACACCAGTAATCGAATTATTTGAATTAATCTGAATAAAACATGAGTTGCTTTTTGAATGTTCCTTTCATGATACCGTTTTACATGTTATAGCACATAATTCTATTGACGTCATTGCGTCACCACGCTGTTCACATTTCCACAAGAGTTTCATTTTTAATTTGTCGACTTTAACTGTAGTGGCACTTTCACTTTCATTTAGGAATATTTCATGCATGCCCCATGACAAAAGATATTGGATGAGAGTATGAACTGCTGGAAGAGTGTAGTTTTAATGGAATTTGATACCGCATGCTGTATTGAAAAAAAGTGCAGAGAATATTGTCAAACCGCAGTGTGTATAGACTATATCCTGTCGCAAAATGCGGCAAAAATCTTACATGACGGTAATAGTTTGCTTGTGGTGTTTACATGTCTGTAGTGCACTTCAGTAATACAACTCTGCATACTCCACATCTTAATTAAATTTCTATTTAGTTCGATTATGACCTTAATCGGATTAAATGAATCAAAAATCGCAATCGCGTTTACATGGTCGACTCTTAATCACAGTATTGTCTTAATCATATTAAAATCAGATTATTGGTGTCCATGTAAACATACTCGTTGATTCCTGGTTGAAGTGGCCTCTTTTAATCGGGATAATGCACCTTGCTACACATGGTCTAGAAGATCAAGGTGTTTGCCTGACCTCCGAATCTCAGTCGAGTCCAGGATCTGTGGACCAAGAGGTTTGATCCACAAGGGCACCACCTTCCTATTTAGAGGAGGTAAATTCGTATGGGCATTATTGGTTCCATGAAGAATCTTTAACATCCATAAAAACTTTCCATTCAGAAAACAATTCCATTATTAGAAAAATGTTCTTCAGGCTATTAAAATGGTTTATTTAGAAAAAGTTCTTCCAAAAAATTAAATGTGTTACACTCATTCAAGCTGAAATCACATCCCTGGGTGTGGAGGAAACCCTAAGATTTGAGCTGTAGTTCAGTTTTGCACATGAGCTAGTCTGTTAAAGTTCACAGACTTCACACTAAGTGAGTGCCCAGCACGTCTATGCTTGTCAAACAGAAGGAGATTTGAATTTAATTAACGAACAAATAATCATCAGGTCAATTAGTTATTCAAATTGTTCATTGCAGCCCTATCACCATGCTCTTTTTGTCCTATGCTGATCTCTCCAAGCAGAGCAATTTGTGTCAAGGTTGATGAGCTCAAATAGCCAGATCCCTTAGTAGTGATGGAACAACTGCTTATTCAGAGAAAATGAAATGGTTCGAAATGAGTCACTGCTGATTCACATCTGTAAGTTTGAATCTGATCCATTTGTGAGTCATGTCTGTGAAGGTAACCGCATATGTGGACATGTCTAGCCTCCTGCTTAAACAGTAGCAACTTTAAGAAATGACAGGTTGGATGACAGAAGTGAGGATTTGCTTCCTCAAACAGAGCAAAGAGGGTGGAAATGGCTTTGTATATCACTCACTTTTTGACACCCTCATATACATAAGGAATTTAGCACATCAAGGCAGCTTAGTGTCTTGGAAATGCTATGCTTAAGATGAAATAAAGGTTATATTATTCTGCAAAAGTCCGCAATTGACTTTGTGCGTAACTACGGCATATTATTTATTGGCTCTACATTATGGTAATCCTTTAGTAATGAGTCTTTCTGTACCACAAGATTACCTCGGCCTGCCAACCATTGAAGATTTGAAAACTTGATCCATTTTACAGACATTTCTACCGTCCGCATCCAAGCCACAAGTGGGAAAGTATGAAGTCACTGACTGCCATTCTCTGTAGCACATCCCATTAACCCTGACTCATCACTTTACAATAAAGTCACATAAGCCTATAGGTAACATAAACTAATAAACTACCTTGCTAACTCTGTTACTAATATGCACATTTTAAAAGTTTATTATTAATTTATGCGCATATTTGTGTATTGTTAATTCATGACTGTTTTGATATATCGAATGTTCATTCAAGAGTTCACACTTAGCTGATGACTGATTATAAAGCATGTTTGGCATGCTGTCCCTGGAGATAGCCCTGAGCTCATAAGATCCTTGAGCCCAGGGCTCCCTCTCGTTTGCAGTGCAAGAGGGGAATTTGAGCTCAGGTAGATCTCAAGATCTCCCTGTTGTTTGTAGCTAACGAAAAATTAGGCATTGCTATGAAGAGAGAACTACTTACTAGGAGCATGTCTATGCCCACATAACAAAATTTCTCTGGTTCAGCTTTGGCCCACACAATCATGTTTTGCTTGGCCCACATGCCGCAGTGACTTACGATACATGACTGGACCAAGTCTGGCTTCCAGACAAGGGCCAAACATGGACCATGTCTGGGTCAAGTCACACCCAAGTTACTAACTCATAACTGGGTGCTTTTCTTAAAGCAATCTGATTGATAGATTTGTCTTTAACCAATTATTATTTTAATGTATTTTAAATGTGGGACATGACAGGCCAAACTTACATGGCCCACATATAATTTTTTAACATCTGGGCCAAATACTACATTTTACATCTGGCCCAAATCTTCTGTGATTTTCTGTGATAAAGACGTTGCCACCTCTGCCAAATACGGGCCATGTTTGGTCCACAAGCTATATGGCAGTGCCGGATGAATGCCTGCTAAGCCAGCTTTATGCCAAATCTGGGCCAGAATTCTTGCTACCTGGGTGGTGTCGATTTGGATTAGTCAATTAACTTAAGTCGCATGTTTTAGGATGGTGGGAGGAAACTGGGGACCCGGAGGAAACCTACGAGAACATGTAAGCTCCGCACAGAAACGCTGACTGGTCTGGTAAGGACTAGAACCAGTGACATTGTTGCTGTGGGGCAACCATGTCGCCCATCTAGGAAAGGAGGAAAGGAAGGGGTGGAGGGGGGGTTCGTCAAAACGATGACTGTGGTATGGAACTTAGGTTATTTTTGGTGACTTAGAAATCGTGTGATGGATGAGTCATGAATTGGCTAATGAGGGACCAGCTGTGATCAATCATAAGCACGTGATCCTCTCGAAATTAGTTTAGAAATAATCTTCACTTCATGCATTTTCAAATGTACAAAACAATATTCTTACATGCAGAAAATAAAACAACAAAAATCAATAAACGCTGCAAGCTGTATTATTTTTTTATAAATATATCGCAATGGCAAATATTACATAATTTTGTTGCCATTGCACACGATGCAGATGCTATTATTATTATACATATATTGCAATTATAAATATTACATAATCTTATTGTATTTGTGCCTTTTAAAAATTTAATTCCAGTTTTACCAGTCATAAAATACAATTTAAAATGAAATGATATACTGTATGAGTAAAATAAAATAAAAACATAAATGTGTTTACAAATAATGCATTCAATTATAATCAAAAGTGTCAGTAAACACTTATAATAAAGTATTATATTTAAAAGATATATTTGTAATAATTAAAATGTCATTTCTATTCAAGAAGTCTTGGAAAAAAACTGGTGGGGTTACTTAATGGTCTACCAATCCAAAATATTCATATTAAAATGCTTTCACAATCTGGTTTCTTTTTAACATGATTTTATTTAAAATCTCAATATTGATCAAATCCAATTTGGTGCTATAATGTCAAAACCCTTATGCTTCAGAATAAGAGACTCTATAGTGAAAAGGCAAATAATCAATAGATTAAAACAGTGATATACATCAACATTTTCCACTTATTCGTACCAAAAATACAAATATTGAACTGATATCACCAATATTTAGCTATGTATTTAGCACCAATATTAACACAGTTCAGGAAACAGACATATCACTTTGCACACTAGCATACACATAAAACACAAATGCATAACTTAAAAATCCAAATTCCCAAAAGGATAAGGCTGCAATAATCAATCAATAAAGCAACCAGAGCTGGGAAAACTTTTCCAAAAAGACATTGTAATTTGAATTGAATCTACGCTCATATTGGTCTGTTTCTCCCGGAGTTCATATAATCTTCAGTCCAGCCCATATCCAGAGCAGATTGTCATGTTCATCAATTGGTTGAGAGCGTAAACACCCCAGTGGCAGACGAGTCTCTGCATTGATCTCTTCGGCAAGTCTGAACAACTGTCCGGAGACATACTTGGACCTGCATTTTCTCCATTATGGACGCTTATCTTTCTCAAGCCTCCAATATACAGAATGCAGCTCTGCCCAATTCGCTGTGTCAGAGGAGAACTGATCACCCTGCCGGAGTCTGATTTCTCCCAAGGTCTGTTCTTTATTTCTGTCAATTGGCCGAGTTTTGGTTCTTTGCCACAGTCACCTCTGGGTTGCTTGGTTGGGGTTGGTGGAGCTCCACATCAGTGGGTTTGCTCTTCAGAAAATCGGCCTTCAGCAGTGACAATTGCATTGCACTAATCTGAATTAAACTAAACTGAACTTTGGTGACATTTAAAATAAACTGGACTGATGCCATTTTAATTTAACTAGAACTACACCAGAATTCTACTACACTTAGTCTGCCTGACTTGCTGGAATGTTCCACAATTTTAAATAATGTATTGGCTTTTTGTTCTCTTTTCTTCATCTAGTTAAGCTCCTTTGACACAATCTACATTGTAAAAAGCACTATAGAAATAAATATGAATTGAATTAAACTGTGTTTTACAGTTCGTTACATTGAATTTTTATGGTTATGCAAAAAAGAATCCCAAATAAGGCTGTAAAATCACACCATCAAATGCTTGTTCAACTGCTGGGAAACTGGTGGGCAAAGACACACAGACTGCTTCCCAAACACCACCAAAGCGGTGCGACTGGATTCTTAAACACAGACCAACTGATGATTGAGTGGGTTTGGAGGGAAAAGAGCTTTGACTGTAATCTCGAGGATGGCAGTCGAGGCCCTGTTCATTTGGACAGTTAAATACAGGAGGAGCTGTAATTCATGTGGTGGTGTTGAATTCACAGAAGACGACGAATGCGGATTCAGACATTAGTAAGACAGAGAAAAACCAGGAGGACAGATTTTTTTTTACTTGCACAATCTGAACAGAAACAGTACGAACAATTGGCAACATGTTTTGGAGATTAAGTTAAAAGTTAAAAGGCATAGTTTACCCAAGTTTATTTATTTATTTATTTATTTTGTTCCAAACTGGTCTGAAATTCTTTTTTTTTTTCTGTTAAACACAAATAAAAAGGTATTTAAGCTTGAAATGCTTGAAACCAGTAGCCATTGACTTCCATAGTATTTTCTTCTATACTCTCAGAAATAAAGGTACAGGAGCTGTCACTGGGGCAGTTCCTTTTCAAAAGATACATAATTGTACCTGAAGTGTTCATAATGGTACCTCAAAGGTACTTTATAGGTACCACAGTGGACTCTTCAAAAAAAAATATGTAATATTTTGAAAAGGTACTTCACCAGTGACAGCTCCTGTACATTTATTTCTGAGAGTGTACTATAAATGTTAATGCCTACCAGTTCACAGCATTCCTCAAAATATCTTCTTTTGTGTTCTGAAAAACAGAAAGGCTGAGTAAAACATTAATGGGAGAATTAACCCTTTAACTTGAGTTCTTTTTCACAGGAACAGAAAAGTCCCTTAATGGTAGTTAAACCAAAACATTGTTGAGAAGTTTAGCTGACAAAAGAAAAGTGTGAAGCAAAAAAAGAAAATCTTTTAAAGTCTTATCTTGTCTTTTTCATAGCTAGATCCATTGCTTTAGCCGAAAGACTTAGAGATGCCAGTTTCTGCTCCCACATTCTCTCCACCACTTTGTACAGTTCCATGGTGGCTTTGGCATCTTCTACTGACGAGTGGCCTCTATACCCTGTCTGAGAAAAAAAAAGAAGAAGAGAGCTTTTCAGTGGAAAAGAAACTCAAAGCCATGCCTATCCTTATTTTCACTTGTAAAAATAGTCTGACTCTCCACTTCTGAACTGACTCCAGATTTACTATGTCCGCAAGTACTCTGAACGCCTGAATTACAATCCTCTGAGGTGAAACTGACAACGTTCAGTGCTGAATTGAACCCACCTGAATGTCTCTCTTTAAGATAGCTTTGGTGAGCTTCTTCAGAGACACACATTGTTTTTCAGGAAGTCCAGCTTTCTCGTTTAGCAGCGGAATCCTCGAAGTGTCCCGTGTTTGGCAAGCGGGGTGGAAATATTTTAGGGCCTTGAAGTCATTATGGATAGCATGCCCCACAACCACCTTCCCTGTTATTATCTTCACAATCTGTGTGCAAAACATATAATAGTGTTTTGAAGAATTTCTAAATTAGTCAGCGATTACTAGCCTGCCATTACTTCGTTGCTCACAGCACAGTGCACAGTCAATAAATGAGATGTAATGATACCAATTAAGCATTTCTATAGGCAAAAACTGATTAAAATCAATAACGATTTGAATATTTTTACTCGCAACCAGAGAATATACACTCACCGGCCGCTTTAAGCTGCGGTCACACTAGGCTTTGTGTGTGCGAAATTCTGTCGTGTGGTGCTGCGAAAAGGGGCAGGATTAAACAAGATGATTAGACGTTAAAAAAAGAGAGCGATTGCTCCATGTTTTAAATTTCTGTCCAGAGAGGTCCTGTTTTGATCCTCGATTGGTCTCACGCAGTCAAGTGATGCGATTTCGCAGGTCAGAGTTCACCATGCTTGAACTTTGCACCGCAGCGACATGCGAAACTTGACGCATGACCTTGCATTTTCGGTCTGACGCATTCGCATGTGTATGAATGGAAGTCTATGGGAAGCAAAACCCAGTGTGACCACAGCTTTATTAGGTACACCTGTCCAACTGCTCGTTAATGCAAATTTCTAATCAGCCAATCACAAGGCAGCAACTCAATGCATTTAGGCATGTAGACATGGTCAAGATGATCTGCTGCAGTGCAGAAAGGTGATTTAAGTGACTTTCAATGTGGCATGGTTGTTGTATTTCAGAAACTGCTGATGTCCTGGAAATTTCATGCACAACCATCTCTAGGGTTTACAGAGAATGGTCTGAAAAAGTGAAAATATCCAGTGAGTGTACCAGAATATCCAGACTGGTTCGAGCTGATGTAAAGGCAACAGTAACTCAAATTTTGTGGATTTATGCGAAATGATTTTGGGAGTATCGTAACTTAATTTATGAAATAAAAAATAATAAATTTTTTATGTTTATTTAATGTTTGCAAATCCAATTAGATCCACTTATTTGGTAAACAAAGCAATTCTCTCACATAATATATCCTAAAAGACAGAAAATATTACTTTACAAACTGTATTGCTGTATTACTTTACAAGCTGAATAAATATAAATTTACACAAATTTACACAAGTAAATACATAGACTCAATGATGATGGGCTAAAATCTGAGGAAATCTGCGGATTTCTGCACACAGATTCCATGTGGGCCTACTCATTACCTTCCACACTGAGTTCAAAACTCTTTTCAAAAGAGTAATATTAACTTTTAGTAAATTTTGAGTTAACTACACTCATTTCATTTGAAAAAGTTGATTCAATTTTATTGAGACGGATTGTTGATGATTGTATGGGTTTTGGCCAGATTGGGTAGCAATTTATAAAACATATGAAAATTGAGATCTGTTTAAAAAAGATTTAGGACCTACAACACAATATTTCAGTAAATTTAAGAATTTTTAAGGCCTAAAATTTGGATTTTGAGATTTAAGACATTTTAGGACTTAACCCTGGATAAAAGTGTCTGATCCACCATTGTCCAACATTTCCAGGTCACTTTGCTTGAATTATGGGAGTAATGTCCATTAAACTGTAAACAACCAGTGATGCGTTTTTATGAAAAAATATATATACAACTCAGCCACTGAATACTAAAAAAAAACTTGTTAAAATGAACAAATCACTTTCAACAGAGATGTCTTTCTGCAGCCATATTATGAATATTAAATATTACTGTACTGTAATTATTAATGTCAACATTATTTTCATGACAGATAAAATTAAACAAACATTCCTCTCCGTTTTCACTAAGAACATGGATTAATTGTAGTGCAAATAATCATGTTTTGAAGTGAAGTTACCCAAACCAGTAGAAATGTTAGGAAAAAGGTGGACACAACATTAAGCATAATAAAACCTTATCATTTAGCTACAGATACCACTTTCATACCTCTTTCTGTGCATGATAAAAAGGGGTGGCGTGGAGTAGATCCTGCCTCCTGATTCCACTCCAGCGAGTGCGATAGTCCGTCACTGGATTGATGGGTTTGACATATTTATCATAAACTACATCACCATCATAGGAGACGATACTGCAGCGGGCCAGTTCACTCTGAGCCCCCTTCGGCCCTGTTCCCACCATCTCACAATCCAGCGCCAGGTATTTTATAGGTCCAGGGGGGCGAGGAACTGCCATTCTTTGTGCCAGATCCCTCTGAGATATGTTGCCATTGGATGGAAATAAATATGTGGATGTCCGGGAATACGCTTGTGCAGAACTAGAAGGCTCATAGGTGTTATTAGGCAGATAAGAGGTAAATTTAGGAAAAACAGCACGTGGTTTTGAACGCTCTCCTACATTGAACTTAACATTTCTGGGCTTTTTTGTCTTCTTCGGTTGGATCTTATCAGGTTGTTTTTGATTTTGTTTCTCGATTATCAAGCCTTCGCTCTCCAGGTAACGCTTCCGTGAAAGAAAACGTTCTTGTTTGGATTTTCCTTTAGATTTGCCTGATCGACCTCCCTGCCTAGGCTCAGAATACCTGTTGAACATCATCCCCGACATTCTTATATCATCAAAAGTCGGCTACAAAGAGTGTCTTCTCGATGTCCTTTTACACTTAAACAGAGAGAGAAAAGAAAAATTACTATTAAGACATGAGCTAACAATGTTCTATTGTAATAATACAAAATGAATGTGAAAACATATCTATTTATCCATCCATTTATCTATACATACACACACCGGCCATTTTATTAGGTACACCTGTCCAACTACTCGCTAACGCAAATTTCTAATCAGCCAATCACATGGCAGCAACTCAGTGCATTTAGGCATGTAGACATGGTCAAGACAATCTGCTGCAGTTCAAACTGAGCGTTAGAATGGGGAGGAAAGGTGATTTATTTGACTTTGAAGGAGGCATGGTTGTTTGTGCCAGATGAGCTGGTCTGAAGATTTCAGAAACTGCTGATCTACTGGGATTTTTACGCACAACCATCTCTAGGCTTTACAGAGAATGGTCCGAAGAAAAAATATCCAGTGAGCAGCAGTTCTGTGAGCGCAAATTTCTTGTTGATGCCAGAGGTCAGAAGAGAATGGCCAGACTGGTTCGAGTTGACAGAAAGGCAACAGTAACTCAAATAACCACTCGTTACAACCGAACCGAGGTATGCAGAAGAGCATCTCTGAACGCACAACACGTACAACCTTGAGGCGGATGGGCGACAGCAGCACAAGACCACACCGGGTGCCACTCCTGTCAGCTAACAACAGGAAACTGATGGTGTGGGGATATTTTCTTGGCACACTTTGGGCCCATTAGTACCAATTGAGCATTGTGTTAACACCACAGCCTCCCTGAGTATTGTTGCTGACCATGTCCATCCCTTTATGACCACAGGGAACACATCTTCTAATAGTTACTTCCAGCAGGATAACGCACCATGTCATAAAACGCGAATCATGTTAGACTGAAACATGACAATGAGTTCACTGTACTCAAGTGGCCTCCACAGTCATCAGGGCCGGTTGAACCAGCAGTGCATACGTTAAAAAGTAGCCTAGTTGTGACTTAAAGAGACACTAAGTTACAAATTACACACTACTAAATATTTTTGTGTTGCACCATTAAACTTAGTTTAAACTTAACTCTACGTTCTAACTAAATATTTACGGCAGCATTTCCCATAATAAAGAATGATCTCCCTCTACTCACAGCCTTATTTTCTACCCAAATTTCACTTTTTTCAGTTTCATTTTTTTAAAGGAGTGTTTTGTGTTTATTTTATCCATCAATTACAACTAGAATTTCTTCATGACCAAGTTTTTCTTCCCGCTATTGTTTTTTTTCATGAGAATAGGATAGAAAAAAATTAAAGTTTAATGTTTTGATAACGGCTCTGACTGTAATCTGAAATGACTGACTGTAATTTAATGTGCTATAAAAATGTAATTTGTCATTTCATTTTCATAGGACAGTTATATATAGATGCATTAGTAAAAATTTTAAAGCAGTTTATCGATTTAAATGCTTTTTATTGGATATTACGACATTCAATGCGACTACACATGACTTTTCGGAGAGCTTCCAACCTACTAACTACGGTTTGCCTTAAGAACATGTGGTGCAACTGAAGTGAGATGAAATTTAATTGAAAACTAGCAAGTAGTTACTAGGCCTCTAGTGTGGACTTTATGTTCCAGTTTAAGAAAGAACTTACGATCAACTGGTGTAACCCTACCCAGATCTCAATCCAATAGAGCACTTTTGGATGTAGTGGAAAGGGAGATTCGCATCATGGATGTGCAGCCAACAAATCTGCAGCAACTGTGTGACGCTATCATGTCAATATGGACCAAAATCTCTGAGGAATATTGCCAGTACCCTGTTGAATCTATGCCATGAAGAATTAAGGCAGTTCTGAAGGCAAAATGGGGTCCAAACCCCATATATACACACACACACACACACACACACACACACACACACACACACACACACACACACACACACGCGCACACACACACACACACACACACACACACACACACACACACACATACATATATATATATTTATATATACACACACACACACACACATATACATATATATATATATATATATATATATATATATATATATATATATATATATATATATATATATATGCATAAGTTACATACATATTCTTTTTTTCTCCAATAAACTATATATAGATTCGGGCAACAATTATCAATATTTGAATATTTAGATAACGTTAAACACTCCTCATTGTAAACCAGTTTCACTAACCAGACAAACGTGATATTAAACGTGACACAAGTCATTTTGTAAACAGTTTTCAGGAATAACTGACTCTATGAGCATCACATCGTTTAACATTAGTCCAAAATAATTCGTGTGATTACGGAGAGACATAAAATTTACAAACGGCTAGATACATACCAATATTAGCCCTCCAAAAGACAACCTTTGATTTTTTTTTTTTCGATTACTAAACTTAAAACAAGCACACCGAACGTGTACGTGATTTACTCTTCCGGGTCGGAGGGTAATGTGTGAAAAAGGAAATTCGACTCCTTTGAACAGTTCGTTTCAAAGAACCGAACCATCCTGATTCAGCGAATCTTTGTACCTCGTACGGTAGTTGTACTGTTGCTAAAAATAATAAAGTAATAGTAATAATAATAATAATAATAATAATAATAATAATAATAATAATAATAATAATGATAAATTAAATGCAATTAGACGTGTTTCTCGATTTGTTCTGCATGTGTTTTAAACATAGACTGTAAAATATAGGTTTTAAATGACTGCACATACAATAAATGTCTGTAAAACATGTATAGAGTAAACCTAGTAAGGACACAGTGGCTCAGTGGTTAGAACTGTCGCCCCACAGCAAGAAGTTTGCTGTTTCGGTTTCCATCACAGTCCACAGACAGCGCTTAGGTGAGTTGGATAAACTAAACTGGCCGTAGTGTAAGACTGTGAATGAGTGTGTATGGATGTTTCCCAGTGGGTTGCAGCTGGAAGGGCATAAAATATGCTGGAGTAGGTGGTTCATTCTGCTGTGGCAACCCCTGATGAATAAAGGTACTAAGCCAAAGGGAAAATGAATGAATGAATAAACTTAGTTAATGTTTTTTGTTGTTGTTGTTTGTTTGTTTAATTAAACTGTGAATTAATATCCAAATTAAAATAAATACAAAATAAACAACATACATATTTAAAAAAAACGTGTATTAAATATTTTAATAAAGCTAACAATGACAAAAAAACAGCAACATTTTTATCTAATAAGCAATGGTTCAACTCGAATCGCGAACGAATCGCCTAGCTTTTGAATTAGTTCAATTCATTGATTCATTCATGAGTCTGACGTCACTGATAGGCGGTGCTTCTGCAAGCACGCGTGCTAGGATTACCAGATGTAAACACAAAACTCTTACCACGTTCCTACTAAATTCGTACATTAAATAACCGGAGTTTTGACGAAAACAATGTTTGTGGCGACATTTTCCGAGCAAGAGCAGAGAGAACTAGCCGAGAAGCTCACATCCCTCCTATCAACCTACAGACACATATCAGACTCCTACATAATAGTAATGAATCAACAACTTCTTTATTGTTTGTGCTTTATCACTGTATTTTTTTAAAGTGAGAGTGTAACAGTAAACGAATAGTACCATAAATTTAAGCCGCTGGGTTTCTGTCAGCTGATCATCACGTTTATCCCGCGATCATATGAAATATTGATGCAGATGTGAAAGTGTATCTCGGTGTTTCAGGAGTTCTTCAGCGAGAGCTTGTGGGAGACTCTGCCGGTGAGCTGGCAGGAGGCCCTCGGTGATCTTACACCCCCGATGATCGCTGATCTGCTGCTGGATAACAAGATCAAGGACAGGCGGTAAAACGAGTTTATTCTCTGTCTCCGGTTGTTTACAATACCTTGACTTAAATTAAGATAACGTTACAGAGTCAGCATGTTGCCCACAATTCACTTTGTAATCTATCAAGAGCATCTGCTTGTAGAAAAAGCTTGAGGTAAATAGAAATACACGACTATTGGAATATAAACACACTATGGATTTGAATAGTGATGATTATTCCCACATTAAAAATACTGCAGTAATTTATAGTGCTATAGTGTTTTTGAACCATAAAGGAACATATTTTAATTTGTTGTGACAATTCTATAGTTGCTGTGGTAATACTATAATAATATACAAACAAATTACCCAACGCTGTAATGATTTCTACAACTATAGGGTATATTATACTACAAGAGTGCATGGACAGAGGGGATGTGTCCTACACCAATATCCACCAATTACTGAAACGTCCCTATTAATAATTTAATCGACTTCAAAATAAAGAAATGCTCTGTCAACTCTCAACCTACACGTGCACCAAGTCAAGTTCGCTACTAGTTCACCATAATACTATTAACCCTATTAACCAAGGCAGTGCAATTAATTAAAATTGAGTTTTGATTTTGGCCTCCATGATTATGAAAAACAATAATCGGGATAAAACAGTAAATTGTCTCTCTCTAAATTTAGCCTCTCTAAATTTCTCTACCTTCTTATCTCCTTAAAGCCCGACTGCAATAAAATCATGTAAATTGACTTTTGCAGCATGGGACGGGATTTTTATTTATATTAAGTGTGTATTTAATATTATTAAGTACTTTAATCATGATTTTAATAGCATGAAACAAAATTTGTGCTGTTCAATGCATACACTCTAGGGATGGATGTCCCCACCAATGTGAAGAGTAAATCTAAGCCCTTGTTATACTACAATACTCCACAGTTTATTGTGCTTAAAACAGAAAAATATATATTAATGTTATATACAGTATACTGTAGCATTTATTAAACATTTTGTACATACTATTATATATACAGCATAATGCATTTCACTATAGTATGGTTCAAAAGCACTATAGGATTTACTATAAATTACTATTGTATATTTTCATCTGGGTTTGTATACAAGGGATAGTTTTCCCAAAAATGAAAATTCTGTACTCACCCTTTACTGGTTTCAAACTTTTATGAGTTTCTTTCTTCTGTTTAACATAAAATAATATATTCTGAAGAAAGCTGGAAACCTGTAACCATTGACTTCCATAGTATTTGTTTTTTCTTACTGTGGGAGTCGGTGGATACAAGTCTTCAGCTTTCTTTAAAATATCTTTTTGTGTGTTTAATAAAAGATAGAAACTCAAAGGTTTGGAACCACTTAAGAGTAAATATACGACCTGACAAAAGTCTTGTCATCAATCCCAGTTGTAAGAGCAACAAATTCTAACTTGACTTCTAGTTAACCATTTGGAAAAGTTGCAGAAGGTAGATTAATTCCCATGAATCATCACTTTGGAACCCATATGGACCCAAAATTCTCAAAGAAATCAGTCAAGTTTGGTGAAGGAAAATCATGGTTTGGGGTAACATTTCAGTATGTGGGCGTGCGAGAGATCTGCAGAGTGGATGGCAACATCAACAGCCTGAGATATCAAGACATTTGTCCTGCCTATTACATTGCAAACTACAGGAAAGGGCAAATTCTTCAGCAGGTTAGCGCTTCTCATACTTCAGCCTCCACATCAAAGTTCAGGAAAGCAAAGAAGGTTAAGGTGCTCTGCCTTTCATATTAGCCACTTCTGATACCAAATGATCAACTAGAAGTCAAGTTATTATTTGTTGTTCCTAAAACTTGGATAGGCGACAAGACTTTTGTCAGGTAGTGTAGTGAGTAAGTGTTATTTTTTGGGTGAATATCTCTTTAAGTGATAAAATACGTCAACACAATGACATTCAATGACTTTTCCTCACAGCTACTCAACTGTGTGGCCTCTGTCTTTACTGGCACTGCGGACAGCAGCACACGCACTGACGTTTCCACGTGCAGCTCCAGGTGGGCACCAGCAGAATGCAGGTGTAGCAGCAGCAGCAGAGGAGTTTCAGTCCAACCACAGTCAGAGCTCTTTATTAGGACACATTTTCCGTAAACACGTCAAGCCAAAGAAGCAGCATGAAATCCGCCGACTGGGCATGGTACGAGTACATTGAAATACATGTACAAGACTCTGAAATTGATCTCTTCAGATTATTCATAAATGTTTGTTCTCTTTTTTTCCTAGCTCGTCAAGGAGTTGTGTGATCAGGGTAACTGTAACCGTGTGGTTGATGTTGGGTCTGGACAGGTACAGTAAATAATATCTTGTTTAATTTTGTCATTTAAAACATACAAATTTAACCCACTTTAATTGTACCCATTCCTGCAGGGTCATTTGACTCGCTTTCTGTCTTTTGGACTCGGTCTGCATGTCACTGGAATCGAGGCTGATCCTAACCTTGTTTCCATGGCTACCAAATTTGATAGACAGCTGCTACAGACACTCACCAAGGAGAATCAAAGTGTATGTCTAAACATCTTTTCAATTATATAGTGCATAATATTCTGTTGTTGTAACCATCTTTTCATATTAGAAAACGCGACTGACCTTAGCTGCGCAATGTGTGTGCGCGGTAAAAGTACGTTTGTGATCTCACAAGGAAGTATTCACCGGAAGTATTTTTTGTAGTCCCCAAAATTCGTGATATAATATGATATCATAGTGGACCACTCCTTTCAACTTCTAAAACTCTTGATCACATTTGTTGATGATTGATGATCACAGAGAGCTGAACAGATCTTTTAATCCCGGTTGCTTTGTGAACGTCCCGTCTTGTTGATATGATTATACTTACGTTACTACGAAAACATGTTAATACATAGCTGTCAATCAATTCGGTGGGCGGGGAAACTGCACTCCGTCACATTTTGATCGGCCTCAAAATAGGAGGGATTTAGATCCTATTTTAACATCAGGAAATAAAAAAAAAAAAGAGACCTATTGTCTTTATATCACCCCAGTATGAGTGTGGACACACTATACTGACACACAATTCTGTCCAAACTGCTTCCAAAAGATGATTTTCATCATAGATGCCCTTTAAATAAACTTGACAACGTTGGCAGGTATGTAATCGTAGCACTTATTTGTTTTCTATTGTAGTTAGGAAAAGCTCACCTTCTGCGTTCTGCACCTGGACCTCCTCCTCGTCACGTGGTGGGCTGGGTGAACCCAAAGGCTTCATGGGACGTCTTCATTCAGCAGCTCGGTATGACGGCAACTGAAAGTGACAGTACTGGAGCAACCACTGAAAAAAAAACAGAGAGTGGAGGATCTGCATCTGGAACCGCATTCGTGCCAAACCAAAGCAGAGGACTTACAAAATACACTTCACGGTCAAAAAACTGCCTCTCAAACAAACACGTCCATTTTTCCATCTGGCACAGCAACCGAAATGCTTACCTGTAAAACCATACCCATTCCTAAACGGGATCCTGGTAGTTTTGTCCTAACAGGTCTTCATGCCTGCGGAGATCTTAGCGCCACACTTTTACGGCATTTCACCAACTGTCCTCATGTTAGCATCATCACATCTGTTGCTTGCTGTTATATGAAGATCTCCACTCAGGAACACCCAAACCCTCCCGGAGTTTTCCAGCCACCGTTTTCCTCTGAAAACACTGCAGCAGATTCTTGTTTGGAATTTAGTTATCCAATGAGCAACTGGATCCGTGGATTAGCGGGACACCAGCTGTCCTATAAGGCCAGAGAAGGAGCTTGTCATGCAATAGAGGAGTATCTCCAGCGGCTAAGAGAGGAGAACGCTTTATTGCGCACACACTGCTACAGAGCCATCCTAGAAAACATCATCAGATCCCACAGGCCTGATATCCGCAGACCAGGAGTTCAGACCGTGAAGAAAGCCCACATGCTGTCATTTTCAGAGTTAGTTACTTTGTCACATTTGTAAATATAAATATCTTTAAAGAATAAGAAGGGCCTCAGAAACTAATTTTGTAGACCTGAACAAACCAATGAAATTCAGATTTCAGTCATATTAACTGTTTGAAGCAGAGATGCCCAAACTTGGGCCTGTGAGCCAAAGTTGGCCCATGGTAACCTTTGATTTGGCTATCTAAGAAAAGAAGGAGAATGATGGGGATAGTTTAGAGCAGGGATAGGTAACCTTTTTTCAGCAAAGACCCATTTCTGATATTTTTGGCAAAAGCATTTTTCAAAAGAGCCATTGGGGTATACATATACTTATATATGCACCCCAATAAAATATGACTACTATAAATAAAACAGGTTTAAACAAAACCTTTATTTATGTTCTTGCACAACTCAAAAATAAACAAATATGAAGCATCAAATGTTGAGCAAGTCCACGAATGAAGAAAGAATATTTATTTAAATTCTGGTGAATAAACTTTTTTTCTGAAAAGCAACACAATTTAAAATAAACAAACATTTTACTATTATAAAACATTACATAGTTGCTTGAAATTATTCAAAATAAAGTATGCGGCAGTAATTTTGGCTAGTTTTAAAGAACATATATTATTGCTATTATATACATTTTCACTAGATTTGAAGAACAAAAATAATATTTTACTATTATTGAGTAAACAAAGGGCAAAACAACGTATATTTCTATCATAACCATGCACACGTGTTGCCCTTTTTTGGTGTCATGATTAAAATTTATTTACAGCACCGCGCACGTGCATTGGTCGAAATGAAAAAATTGTAATTGTATTTTCAATAGGAACCTGATTTCTAGTGATGGTTATAATTTTTTAAACTGTAAAATATTATTGAACTGAGACAGCTGGAGAGCCATGTATTTTTGGTCGAAGAGCCACTGGTTCCCTACCATTGGTTTAGAGATTGTATGTAACATTTTTTGTTTGTTTTAATGTTCAGCTAAAAAAAAGCTAACTGAAATTAAATGTTTTAATTTAAATGGTATAAATGAATCAGATTAGTTAATTGGATGGATAGAGGACAATGCAGAGACTTTGGTGAGCAAATCAAGACAAAGGCAGTTATAAATGTGATTGTTTTTATAAAGTTATACTGCATTAGTTAATACAATTCAAAATAATGTTTTCGTATATTAGCAAATTAATTAGGAAATTACCCGTGGCAACTTAATGTAAAATAGTTAAAGAGGTATATTTGTCTTCGGTCCACGACACTCAGTGAAATTTGGTTTTTGGCCCTTCATACGAAAACGTTTGGACACCCCTGGTCTAAAGTGACATTAGGATTAGCAATTTTAGCTGTGATGTACAGAATCTGATAATGCAATTAACTATCTTAGCATCCACTCTAAATCACTGCTCACACTGTGCGATTTCAGCCACGATTGGGCTGCCTGAGACAAATTTGGAAAAATACTAAAAGATTCCAATAATTTTAGGCTAAAATCTGTGGTCTTGGTTTGACATGTTCACATCCGCTTAATAGCTGGAGCAATCAAATTGGTGCCAGAATCAAGTTCTGGTAGAGTCAAAAGATTTCAGACTCTTTCTTGTAGTGTGTTTTCAGCCGAGCATCAAACCAAGAACCAATAGGAGCGATGAAATCTGATGACGAAATTAGCACAGCATTTACAAACCAGTGCAGGGAACTTTTTTTTTTCAGGTTTTATTATCGAGGCTAAATTACCACTACAGTTTGTTTATGTCTGGCGTGAGGTAAAAGCTTAGAAAATGGGACAGTGAACGTGTCATGGATTTATGATGTCAAACTCGGGTTGAGTTTTCTTGTGAGTCTGTGTTTGGCATGTCATGTCGTTCAGTCTGACATTATGACAACTGAGGGCTTTCAATATGACATGGCAGTCATGTTTTAGCAGTCTGACATGCTACAATTGTTGAAGACTTTTAAAAATCGCACAGTGTGAGCCAGGCTTAAAAACGTTTTTTTTGGCCAATTCTCTAAGTTAATTTAAAGTTTTTAGTTTTAACGATAAGCTATGGACAAAAGGTTCACCAAATAGTTAAGATGCCAGTTAAAGGGATAATGTGAGAACAGACCAACACTTGCTTCACTTATTCACTAAATGTGTTTTTTATGTCTGCACTGATCTGGCATTAATGACAATTGAGATCCTACAGTGAGATTTTTTGTCTTTTTTTGACCATGTGAGAGCTTTTAGCTATACAGTAGGAACATGTTTGGACAGTTTCACAGGCATTAAGTACTATTTTAAATTATAAAGTTTTCTGAGATATTTTGGTAAACCATAAACATAAAACTTGAAAAACAATATTTTAATAAAATTGTTTAATTAAGATATTTCAAATGTTCATATTGTTTTACATAATGTACTGAAGTAGCTAAAACTAAAATAATAAATACTATAATAAAGCTACTAAGGGGCTGTTTACACTACATTTCAACTAAAAAAACAAAAAAAAATAATCTGTAGACTATCGAAAAAAATATAGCTTAAAGGTGCTAATAATTTTGTCCTTAAAGTTGGGTTTAAAAAAAATTAATAACTGCCTTTATTCTAGCTGAAATAATACAAATAAGACTATTTATAATAAAAATATTATCAGACATACTGTGAAAATTTCCTTGCTCTGTTAAACATCATTTGGCAAATATTTAAAAAAAGAAAAAACAATTCAAAGAGGGGCTAATAATTCTGACTCCAACTGTATGTATGTATGTATGTATGTATGTATGTATGTATGTATGTGTGTGTATATAGATAGATAGATAGATAGATAGATAGATACTATATCATTATTGTTTAAGTGTAAACTATAAAAATATGATTTTGCAAAAGTGCAGATATTAGAGCAATCAGTCATTTAAATGATAAACTTTACCATAAACTGGAAATATCACATAGAAATCCCACACACATACTACATCTGTAATTCTAGACCGCCGCATTAAACTCTTACCTGCTGTTTTATGACAGGTATGCTCGTCTGGCACTGCCACGGGTGGGTTTACCTGCTGATCTTCCATTTGATTCTGTCTGTGTGGATGCAATGCTTGCCCAGCAGGGTAAAGTGGTGGTGTATTTCAGCCTGGTTCTTCTGCTGGCACCGGTGGTGGAGACTCTAGTGTTACTGGACAGAGTAATTTTCCTGCAGGAAAGAGGTACGTGGAGAAGAAAATAGACTTTAAAACCGATTGTTTTATCTCTTGACAATAATGTATTTCTCACGTTTGCTTATTTAAAGATATAATATTTGACTGTTTTATTGATGTCCATACCTGTCATGATAGTGGTTTGTTAAAGAAACATTTATTTTAAAAAAGCATAACAGGGACACTTTAATAGTCATAATTATTAACAGGAATAGTATATTTATTAATTGTCTTTGCATTTTCATCACTAGGTTTTCAGAGTAAACTCATCCCACTCTTTGATGCTGCTTTTTCTCCACGAAACTTGGTTCTGGTGGCCGTCAAGTCTAAAGAAGCTTGAAGCTGAACTCAAAACCACATAAAACATACAGTAACATATTATGAAGGAATTGCACTCAAATGAACCTTCGCAAAAAAACACAAGACCATTGGGATGTGAAATTAGAGGTCTGATTTTCCAGAGAGATCTATTACTGGCTCATTGTTTTGTCATTTTCCTCCATGCTTGATTTGATTTATAAGTTTTGGTTTATATTTTAAATTGTTGCCCATCTACATATGTGGTATTAGTATTTTTAACATTTAAAAAGATTAATGACAGGCAAATTGTTTTGCTTTTATTCCCATTATCAGTCTGGATTTGTTGTAATAGGTTGTTTCTCAAATATAATACTTGTCTTCATCTCCATTTCAATACACGGTGTTTAAGGATCATACGGTTTGTAAATGTTATAGTGCATAGTTTGGCCCACGGGCCAAAGTTGGGTCATGCTAAACTTTGAGTTAACCCACCATCCAATCTGAGAAGAGTGATGGGGAGGGCTGGGGGGGGGGGGGGGGGCAAATGCCTTACCTGAGATAGGCATTTCTAATATAATAAAGTTTTTGGCTAATCTGTTTTAATGCTGAGCTTTAAATTTTTCTATTAAACATTGTAAAGGAATCCAATTTTCAAAAATTTAAATACTGTCAGTCTACAAACAGAGAACAATGCAGAAGACATCGGTGAGCAAATCAAGGCAAAAATAGGTGCAGCTGAACTCATGCATTGTTCTTTGAACTCCATTCTGTTATAAATGGGATTTTTACAGTTATGAATTTATTATAAAATAAACAAAAACAGCAGTAATTAGCGTAAAGCAATGTTTTCTAGTTTTTAAATATTCTAAATTACCCATGGCAACTTTTAAGTGTAATATAGTTTGGTATATTTACCATCAGCCCACAGTCAAGTTTGGCCCTTCATGAGAAAAAGTTTAGGCACCAATGTTATAGTGCAGGGATGTCAAACTCAATTCCTGGAGGGCCGCAGCCCTGCACAGTTTAGTTCCAACCATAATTAAACACACCTGATCAAACTTAGAGTTCTTCAGGCTTGTTTGAAACCTACAGGTAAGTGTTGGAACTAAACTGTGCAGGGATGCGGCCCTCCAGGAATTGAGTTTAACATTCCTGTTATTGCGTCTGTATACAACATTGTTAAATAGAAAGGTTAATTTCAACCTGTAGATGGCACCGTTATGACAAAAAACAGGTGAAATCTTCAAATAAAATTGTAAAAAAAAAATAAAATAAAATAATAATAATAAATAAATAAACACAAAAAAGTAACGGATCAAAATAAAGGAAAAAAAATTGATCCCACAAAATTTAAAATTACGCACTCTGAAAGTCATGGAAACAGTATCAGTGTACTAACACCTTAATAAAATAATAATAATAATAATAATAATAATAATACTTGCAGTTAAAAAAAAAAAAAAAAACACAAAGATGTAGCTTATGCCATTGCATGACCATATCGACACTTTATTTGTATTTATTTTACTTAAATCAAATAAAGAATTTCTAGGACTTCCGATCTAGGGGAAAAAAACCCCACTAAAAACTAAGTAATCTTGCTGTAATCTAAAAACACTTAATTTCTAAACTAATCTAAACATTTGTCATGAATAAATACGACTTATTTTATCCTTTTTAGCCATTTTATTTTGCATGTTCAGTCATACTGTACATCATTAAGATTAAAGCAGCATTGCTCAAACAGATGAATCTAAATGCACACTTGACAGTTCATCTACAACTGTACTTTCCCACACAAACACACAGTCTGCACGGAGTATTAAATTGATAAATAACATTTAGAAAACATTTTCTTGCAGATTAACACATAGAAGTTAGTTTAATTCTTCATGCTCTCTACAAAGAACTCATTGCATGCCACAGTGAGAGCAGCCACCAGTACAACAAACTCCTGAAAGTCCACCTCTCCATCCCGGTTCTCATCCAGATCAGACATGATCTTCTCCACCACCATGGGGTCTTTACTCGCCTACAGCAGGACACAAACATTACTTCAAATGCGCAGATCAGACATTAAATGACAATTGTGGTGGTTGAAACCTACGGCTAAAAAGTCACTGAGTTCCCCTTGAAGCAAGCTTTTAAGCTCAGATTTGCTTAGCTTGTACTTGTCTCCCTCTTTGGAGGAGTACGTGTGGAAGACTTTAATCAGGCCTTCCATTGCATTTTCCAGTTTCGAAACCATGTTAGAAAATATTATCTGCAAGAAATAATCAAAAATCAATAAACTATTGTAAAGCAATATAATTTACAAAGCAATATCATTTACAAATAAATACATGTACAAAATAAATACATTTAAATTAAATCTTATTTACAAAAATAGCTAAATTGCCTAAATAAATAAGTGTTTTGTTTTCTTTGTTCAAATACCAAGTCTAAAATTCCACTTCTGATCTATGCAGGCATTAGTCAATTATATGCATTATAAATATTCATTAAATAAAATTATGCACAAACATAATGACAGTTTTGTGAGTGCGTATAGCCTCTCAATTTCTACAAGCTTGTAGTAGGCTATTTGCATGGACACCTGCTGACCCCAGGGGGCCCCTTCATTACAGAGAAAGAGCGAGAGATCTAATATCTTTGAGCAGACTGGCCTTTTGGCATTGGCTGACTGATGACGATCAGGAGGGAGAGGGAAGACAGGTTTACATCAATTATTCAATTAGCCTTTTGTATGAACTAAAGGCTCTGATACCATTTATGCGCTGTTAAGGCATGTAGGCCTTAATTTTGACATTAGACTGCTATTGAAGCCAAGCTCTGATACACAATGTAAATTAAGACACCGACATGATGACGATGAAAGTAGCCTACTTTAAAAGAGTAATAACAGCATTAGGACTAATTGAGAAAATTTAACTGCAAGAATAACCTCTATTGCTTGCAATATGCCAGTATTTTAGGTTTTAAAAAGGGCTTATTGGTATAAAATGGAGTAAGCAGCGTTAAGTTATTTTTCTTCCACGGACTCTAATCACTCTGCGTACTCTATTGACAGTTTTATCGAATTACTTTGATAAGGCTTTTTTTACAAAACCGGAGAATACATGCTACTGTTCTAGAAAGCTGACATGAACAACACCGAAATCAAAAGTAAAAGTGGTATTAACTTACCAGGACGAGGAGCGACAACGACTGTTTGAAAAGATGTTGCTAGAGCTCATTCATTAAATAGCGTCCATCACCTGTGTGGGGGAATTAGACAAATGGGCGGAGCCTACTCCAACTGCAACCTGCGCGTCTAATGATGTCACCCCCACTTACAATGTAAATATAACCTGCATAAATAATAAATAAAAAAACCTGCATAAATATAAACTATTTTTAAAAAGGTGTAACTTTAAACCATGCTTTAAGACGTTTTGGCTGAATTCTGAAATTTCTATTTGGCTGACTTGATTTGCCATATTTGTTAGTTTTAAATTGTTATTTTTTAAAAACACTCAATACATTTTAATATCATCTCAATGCATATCATGTTTATTTCATTAAAGAAATCTATGACTATGCAATAATGTGAACTTTCGATCTTTGGTGGGTAACTGGTGCAGTAGCTTTATCTAATAGCAAGGAAAAAACAATAAATTAAAAAGCTTCAAGGTTCAGTATGAGGCTTTGTTTGTTCTGGAACTTGTGTCCGTCTTGAGGTCTTCTAGGCATTTTGTGGCTTTATTCTTCAGTACAAACAGCTCACTTTTCATTTTATCGCATCATTGTTTGGTGACTCTTAATTTTGATCCACGCCAAATGATATCGGTGTCAGGCTGAAGGAATCTAATGTTGCACAATGTTATGAGTGAAATGACTAATGTCTGTGGCTGCACGAGCTAGTTTATCACTACCATTGTGACTGGTTATACTCTAGTGTTTACACCATAAAACACGTTCAGTGGATGGCATCTTAAAATATATTGAGTTAATATTTATTTTTGGAAAAACATGAAGTAACATCAACACAAAGTAGTTGGTGTAGTGACTAAACAGAAGTAGTGACTAAACATCCACCACATTCATTCATTCATTCGTTACTCTAAATGTTTCCTCATACATGAATGAGAAGTCACGTGAGAGGCTAAAACTGGCCTGCAAGGTTGCGAAACAGCTTCTTTTCTTCCTCTTTTTTTTTTTTTTTTTTACAAAGATGCATTTGTTCAACACATTTTCTGGTAAATGATTAATAGCTACACAGAACAGAACAGACATAGAAAATATACAATTGAATGTAATACTGCCTGAGGGGATCAAACTTGAGAGTGAGAGGCACATATTGTGCTTAATCTAGATAATAAAGTATCATAAAATGACATTTAAACTCTACAAGTTTTGTCTTTTTACATTAAATTTACTACTTTGTTTTGTAACCTTGGCAACTTCTCATATACCTGTATTGATTTCTCCTCAAGAATCAGTCTGGCACATCTGTTTCTCCAACACTCATCAACAGAACACCCCTACTATTATTTCTGTCTTATTGCATGTACAATAATAAAAAGAAAATGTAAACATTTTGATCACAAATTCACTGATACATTAAGATACATATTACTTTTATGCAACAGGTGTCTTATGCATTCTAATAAACATATCAATATTAGTTTTCTGTGACATGATTGGAAATATTAACAGCCTGGTAAAGAAGGAAGAAATGGAAATAAATCTGAAACATATGAAAACCATTTCAGATTTTGGTCATTTACGAAATGAAATGCAACAAATATCAAAATAATAATAATAATAACATTAAATTATGACTTTTAAAGTCATACTACCATAGAAAATACCCTGTTATATATATATATATATATATCAAGACAATAATCAATCAAATATTTTCTGAGCCACAAAAAACACCATGTTATTGAAATAATGACCTGATTTGTTAGTTTTAAGTGAGTGAGCAGTATTTCAGTTCATTTCCCTAATTAAGGTATGTGCTTGAACACTTAGGTAAATAGGACTGTATTGATTGTCAAAGTGAGCATGTGTGTTGTTGTGTAGGCTATTGGCAACTAGCTCAATAAATCACTGTCTAGTTTGTCTAGTCGCTGACTGAATTTATGACTCAAAACATGATTTTTCCTGTCCATCTGCCACCAGTGAGTCAGACAAACCAGTTTAGACAAACCTTGAAAGGGCGATCGCTGTAAAGCCACATTGGTGGAGCTGGAGCTCCAGTACCCTCTCACTAAGACATGGAGTCCAAATTTTTGTTTTTATAACGTTTTCAACTACCACAACCCTGAACCTATCCCTTAAAGTAACCTGTTGTTTTTATTAACGTCTCACCTACCACAACCCTAAGCATATCCCTTAAAGTAACCTGTTGTGTTTTATTAATGTCTACATCTACACAAAACCTAAAACTACTCCTTACATTAACCTGTTGTGTTTTATTAATGTCTGTTATTGTGACTTATTAATGTCATCTACCCCACCCCTAACCCAGAGGAAGTGCAGAGGAAATGCAGCACTTTGCTGGAGCTCTAGTGAGGGCTAATGTGGCTCTGCAGTGACTACCTATGGCAAACCTTTTTAGAACAGTCCCTGTAGTTGTGTGCCTGTCCAATATTGCCTACTACTTAAGTATTTACTATGTCAGAATTTAAACTTCATGACTATTAGAAAAGTACACACTATAATGTGTAATATATAAAATACTTCATTCACCATTTGTCATTATCACATGACGTAGCAGTTGCATTGCTTCACTTCTATTCATAAATTATTTTGCTTGGTCTCATAGGATAGTAAAGTGTCCATTGAATAAGCCCTTCAGAATCTCACCAAAAGTTATCCGGGAACTTTTTTTTGTTTTTTAATACTATAGCTACATCTAAAAGCTTAGGCAGCTAACTTGTAGCCTCACTGCTATACTCAAGAAGAATATGGTTGAGTCAGCTGTACTGCTCGAAGGCACTTCGTAAATTAGATTACAGAGAGACTTCTGAGACAACATAAAAATATAATCACATTCGGCAAAATAAAGAGCGCTTTGGTGATAACTATAAGGAAATATTTTCTAACTACAATAGTACCTCTTGGTAGAAATGCCATCAAAAGTAGAAAACATTAGACAAAACCTTACATTTACACACAAATCAACATTCAAGCAGCACTTTGAGATGCCGAATGAATTTTTTAGCTCAAATTTAAGAAATAAAATGCATAGGATTGTGGGATATTGAAGGTAGTGAAAGACATGCTATCTTGAAATTGGATTAGAATAAGATATCTCAGCAGACAGGAATGAAGCAGAATTTGGATTTGCTCGTGCCCTAATGCTTTCTACTTAAAAATGCTGCATCCAAAAAGCACATTTTAGAGCTGTCCTTTGGATGCAACCTATTAATTTGAACACACTCGACTTGCATACTGTTTTCACACACTATATAGTACTTAATACAGTTGAATGCTTAATTCTGATTGGCTGATAGACATTCTAAGGTTTGCATTTATTTTAAGGGTACCACATGTACCACATTATAGATAATGCAAGTTATTTTGACAACAGTCAAAAATCAAAACAAAAGGCTTTAGATGAGATGTGCAAGAAACTACTAGTGAAGTGAGCCTTGTTAAGTGTGGTTTTACCCATACTCAAAATTGGTTCTCTGTGCACACACAGATTTTGAGTAAGGAGTGAGAGCACACACATAGTGAGCATCGACCAAGAGCAGTTGTCATTGCTTCTGGGTATTGAAGATGGATCCCCCATTTTAAATTCCTGCTAGGATCAACCTTTTGATTACAAGTCCAACTCCCTAACCATTAGTCATGTAAGTCTTGAAATACAACTTCTGAGCGGTGTCTTTAGGTGCTGTAATGGTAGTATAAGTTAAATAATTCATTCTAGTAAGTTATTATTATTATGAGCTTGCATTATTTTCGAATAATTCAAAAGCTCATCGTCAATTACACCTTTCATAATGCATCTCATATTCTGAATGTAGGGCGAAAATAAAAGTTCAATCTGGTCACCTCTAACGCTTTACGTTGAAAGTCCTGCATGTTGATGTCCTTCAAGCAACTTCTATGCAAGTTAGTTGACAGCTATTAGAAGGCTGGTGGCTGATCTGGTGATCATCTTCATGCGGGCCTTCAGTATCTTGATTCTGTGGTGCCTCTATTAATGAAACAGACCTCACTGAAGACAGTCTACTATGCTGGCTGGTTGTTCTCGACCTTATAGAGTTTGGTTTACCCAGAACACTTCTGAGCTGGATCCAGAAGAAGTTCTGTTCTGTGGCTTGCTGAGGCCACTCTAGGTAGGTTTTGGTGTTGAGCAGTCTTTTGAGTTTGCAGAATTTACTGGGAAGAGAAGTGGGATCAATGGGCTCCTTCACGACCAGGATGACATCACTGAATGTTTTGCCAATCGCCCGTTGCTGGGCGAAGTAGAGCTCGTAGTTGCACCACTCACTGTTGACGAAGTTATGGGACAACACAAAAATTACCTTAAAAGAGAGAAAATTCGTATTAGTTTTAGAATTTAAGTTAATTACTTTTCAACTTTTTAAAAATGAAATATTTTATATGGAAACTTTGATCTCTGAATAAAAAAACAAGCCAACTGTTACTGTATAAGTTACAATACGACAATTTGTGTAAAACAATACTAAGAATATAAGTACACATGATATAAAAATCACAATTGTGAGATATGAAGACATTAAAAAATGTAAAGTAATAGGGCTGGAATAATCGAAATCGGCATTCACCACCTATAATCGATCTCATTTTTCCAGGTCAATTTTTTTCAATTACTTTCCCTACCGTGTGTGGAGTCACGTGACCCTGCTTTGTCTATACTTCTATGTCACGTGGTCCGGTGCAGTTTTTGCGCGGTTACCAACCCCTCGCATCTCTCAAAATCGTAAACACGTGTTGCAACGACACGTGATGCAAGCTCTGTGATTGGTCGGTTTGGTATCGTTGACGAGTGTGGGCGAGGCTGAGAGAGAGGAGCGAGGCCGTTTACATGTGTCGAGTCCCATGAAGGAGCTCCAGTTTGAAACTTTTGTTTTGTGTTTACCTTATGATTAAAACGAAGAAACTCCTTCGAAGAAACACCCACGAAGAAACTCAACACAGAGGAACAGAAAAACCCACTGCCAGCTAGCGTTTTGGAAGTGTTATTGCAGAGCAACATAAACAGCACGCAGAGGTATAAATGCTTGGCTACAGGCAGGCAGGTGTTAAAATATTATTTACAGGATATACAAGAGTTAATTTGTTCAGAAAAGATTCTGCTTATTGTCTACTTTTAATATGAAAGACATTGAAAATAATTGATTTTGTTTCCAAAAGTGCAAGTTATTTATTTTCACTTTTACATCAGAAAGAAGTCACTGTTGGTTTTAGTCAATGTGTGTTTTAATTTCATTTTTTCAATGTTGATGTTCAATAAATAATTATAGATAGTAGATAGTGCGTGCTTCCTTCAATTATTTTAAAATCAAGTAATGCAGCCTTCATTCAAACATCTCTCAATTGTAATATGTGAGCATATTTACTCTACAAAACCTGTCAGTGAACTATGAGGGCAAAAAAAAATTAAATATATAAAATAATCGTTCATTAAACAAGTTAAAATGTTCAATTAATCGAGATTTTGATTTTAGGCCAAATCGCCCAGCCCTATAAAGTAACATTTTATTTTATTATAATGTCAAACATTCAACTGATAAAAAGCATCAGTAAAGACTTTTACAGTTATGCATTCATTCATTCATTTTCTTTTTGGCTTAGTCCCTTTATTAATCTGTGGTCGCCACAGCGTAATGAACCGATAACTTATCCAGCATAAGTTTTACGCAGCGTATTCAGTTATCCACAAAATATTTATTTTTACACAAAATATTATTTTCAGTTTCAAATAATTAGTTTACTTTTGAACTGTCCATTCATCATTGAAAAAATACTAAAACAATATGAATCTATTAAGCAGCACAACTGTTTAGAAATAGCCTATTTCTTCTGAATGATGTTTCTTTTGTGTCATTATAAGTAGACCTCAGAGAACAGAACTAAGCAAGGCAGTTTAAAACAGCTGTTGTCTGCACTTTACCAAAACCATTCATTTATTCATTTTCTTTTCTTTT